>NW_024055771.1:0-21121 GCF_902713615.1 Scyliorhinus canicula | reverse complement strand
CCACACACACACTGAAACCACACACACCCACTGACACCCACTACACACACACTGAAAACACACACACACACTGAACACACACACACACTGAAACACACACACACACTGAACACACACACACACTGAACACACCACACACTGAACACACACACACACGAAACACACACACACACTGAAACACACACACACACTGAAACACACATACACACTGAAACACACACACACATGAAACACACACACCTGAAAACACACACACACTGAAACACACACCACCTGAACACACACACACTGGAACACACACACACACTGGAAACACACACACACACTGAAACACACACACATGAAACACACACACACACTGAAACACACACACACTGAAACCACACACACACTTAAACACACACACACACTGAAACACACACACACACTGAAACACACACACACTGAAACACACACACACACTGAAACACACACACACACTGAAACACACACACACACTGAAACACACACACACACTGAAACACACACACACACTGAAACACACACACACTGAAACACACACACACACTGAAACACACACACACACTGAAACACACACACACTGAAACACACACACACACTGAAACACACACACACTGAAACACACACACACACTGAAACACACACACACACTGAAACACACACACACTGAAACACACACACACACTGAAACACACACACACTGAAACACACACACACTGAAACACACACACACTGAAACACACACACACACTGAAACACACACACACTGAAACACACACACACTGAAACACACACACACACTGAAACACACACACACACTGAAACACACACACACACTGAAACACACACACACACTGAAACACACACACACACTGAAACACACACACACTGAAACACACACACACACTGAAACACACACACACACTGAAACACACACACACACTGAAACACACACACACACTGAAACACACACACACTGAAACACACACACACACACTGAAACACACACACACACTGAAACACACACACACACTGAAACACACACACACTGAAACACACACACACACTGAAACACACACACACTGAAACACACACACACTGAAACACACACACACTGAAACACACACACACTGAAACACACACACACTGAAACACACACACACACTGAAACACACACACACACTGAAACACACACACACTGAAACACACACACACACTGAAACACACACACACACTGAAACACACACACACACTGAAACACACACACACACTGAAACACACACACACTGAAACACACACACACACTGAAACACACACACACACTGAAACACACACACACACTGAAACACACACACACTGAAACACACACACACACTGAAACACACACACACACTGAAACACACACACACTGAAACACACACACACACTGAAACACACACACACTGAAACACACACACACACTGAAACACACACACACACTGAACACACACACACACTGAAACACACACACACACTGAAACACACACACACTGAAACACACACACACTGAAACACACACACACACTGAAACACACACACACACTGAAACACACACACACACTGAAACACACACACACACTGAAACACACACACACTGAAACACACACACACACTGAAACACACACACACACTGAAACACACACACACTGAAACACACACACACACTGAAACACACACACACACTGAAACACACACACACACTGAAACACACACACACTGAAACACACACACACTGAAACACACACACACACTGAAACACACACACACTGAAACACACACACACTGAAACACACACACACACTGAAACACACACACACTGAAACACACACACACACTGAAACACACACACACTGAAACACACACACACTGAAACACACACACACACTGAAACACACACACACACTGAAACACACACACACACTGAAACACACACACACTGAAACACTCACACACACTGAAACACTCACACACACTGAAACACACACACACTGAAACACACACACACTGAAACACACACACACTGAAACACTCACACACACTGAAACACTCACACACACTGAAACACACACACACTGAAACACACACACACACTGAAACACACACACACTGAAACACACACACACACTGAAACACACACACACTGAAACACACACACACACTGAAACACACACACACACTGAAACACACACACACACTGAAACACACACACACTGAAACACTCACACACACTGAAACACTCACACACACTGAAACACACACACACTGAAACACACACACACACTGAAACACACACACACACTGAAACACACACACACTGAAACACACACACACTGAAACACACACACACTGAAACACACACACACACTGAAACACACACACACACTGAAACACACACACACACTGAAACACACACACACTGAAACACACACACACTGAAACACACACACACACTGAAACACACACACACACTGAAACACACACACACTGAAACACACACACACTGAAACACACACACACTGAAACACACACACACACTGAAACACACACACACACTGAAACACACACACACTGAAACACACACACACACTGAAACACACACACACACTGAAACACACACACACACTGAAACACACACACACACTGAAACACACACACACTGAAACACACACACACTGAAACACACACACACTGAAACACACACACACACTGAAACACACACACACACTGAAACACACACACACTGAAACACACACACACTGAAACACACACACACTGAAACACACACACACACTGAAACAGGGGATGGCGTGGCGAGGGGATGGAGGGGCGAGGGGAGGGAGGGGCGAGGGGATGGAGGGGCGAGGGGATGGAGGGGCGAGGGGAGGGAGGGGCGAGGGGACTAAAAGTATGTGTCTCCATCTACACCGGTGACGCCCAGCTTCCCCACCCCCGACTCCGCCCCTCCCCCACCCCCGACTCCGTCCCTCCCCCACCCCCGACTCCGCCCCCGACTCCGCCCCTCCCCCACCCCCGACTCCGCCCCTCCCCCACCCCCGACTCCGCCCCTCCCCCACCACTGACCCCGCCCCGCACGGGTTTATGCGACTCCTCCAATTGAGTATTGGGGTGAGGGGGGGGGGGGGGCATTATACGGAGAGCCCACTGTGAACCCGGTCTGTGCCGCTGACAATGTGGCCACTCAGGCTCTGGGGGTAGGCGTGGCGATGCTCTGGGGACACGGGGTGGGGGGGGGGGGGGGGGGGGGGGAGGCAGGGGAGTGCCTGCTCTCTCTGACACTTCAGCGTCCGTGTGAACCTTTCCAGAAAAGACAAGGTCTGGCCGGTTGTGGGTCGAGCTGATCAGAGCTCACGTTATCCTTTATTGAACTGTACATTGTTGTTGGATATATACAAGAATCACAATGAGGGAGTCCCACTCCCTGAGATCACACACACACACACACACACACGTCCACTCAGTCACACACAGAGTGACAGGGGGACCTCAGCAGTTATCGAGACCCCCCTCCCCCCCACAAACAAATAGTCACCGGGAGACCCCGTCAGCGGCTGACGAGTCCCCAAATCACAACCGACGCAAATCAAACCTCATTTCGTTTCGCTCAGTTAAAAAGTGGCCTTTGCTGCCCCCCCACAAAGATGGCTGCTGCCGGTCACCTGAGTCGCTGGGTTGGCCACAACCATCCGGAAATTGCCACGAGCAGTCGCAAAAGGACAAAGAGGTCAACCCTGGCCCTGGCGAGGTCTCACGCCTCATTGCAATCCACGAAAGCCGGACGATTATGGATTCGCTCAGCCTGGACTGCCACCGAAAGTCGTTATACCTGCAGAGGTGCTAAACGCCTGCAGCCACCTCCTGCGGCAAACAATGGATTTTGGCCAGAAACACAGAAACTGCTATTGCCTAATTAACGGGCAACTTCACATGATTCAAGCGTCTCGCCGACGGACAGCTCTTAACATTTACATTCCGAGTTGCCCAGGTAACACTGCTGATGTAACTGGCAAACATTTTTTAAAAAATAGGACCCCCCAGGCCGATGAAGCAACAAGTCGGAACCTCTTCGAAGCCTGCTCCTCTGGAGGTTTCAATCATCCCATCCAAGTCTCTGAATATCAGTCCCATCTCACAACGGGGATACAATCATCATCATTAAAGGAATTCTGCATTTCGATCGGGAAACAGCCCGAAGAGGAACTTCTCCGTGAACGAAAAAACCCCTCTGGATTTGGAGTTTCTGAATTCGGGAAATCACCTGACCCAATATCCATTTCTGTCGTTCTTTCCACGATTAAGTTATCCATCGCTGTGAAAGATCACTTTCCTATCCTCTAACTGCATACTTGTGTATGTGTGTGGGGGAAGTTGGGATCATTCCCCCCCCCCCCCCCCTGGTTTGAATGTGTGAATAAACTAAATTGCCGATTTCACCCTGAGAGTTCGCAGAGAGTTTTGTGACTAATTGACCACACACAAACCGGGAATTTGCTTCGGAAATAAGCACCACAGGCAATTTTTTTTACAACAAAAAAAATCCTCTGCTAATGGGCAGATTGGTGAGAGAGTAAAGGAGCTCAGGTCACCCTTTCTCCTGTCTGTAATAGACGGCAACTATGCCTGTTCCCCAACACTGCCACAGACACCAACTGTCTGCAACTGACTTACTGTACCAGTCTCTCCCAGGCACACACACATACAGTCGCACACACACACACATTCAAACACACCCCTCCTCTCCTGGTGCTGCCTCTCACTGGGGTACAGACTCCCCCTCCTCTCCTGGTGCTGACTCTCACTGGGGTACAGACTCCCCCTCCTCTCCTGGTGCTGACTCTCACTGGGTTACAGACTCCCCCTCCTCTCCTGAAGGTGCTGACTCTCACTGGGGTACAGGGTCCCCCCCCCTCTCCTGAAGGTGCTGACCCTCACTGGGGTACAGGGTCCCCCTCCTCTCCTGAAGGTGCTGACTCTCACTGGGGTACAGGGTCCCCCCCTCCTCTCCTGAAGGTGCTTACCCTCACTGGGGTACAGGGTCCTCTCCTCTCCTGAAGGTGCTGACTCTCACTGGGGTACAGACTCCCCCTCCTCTCCTGAAGGTGCTGACTCTCACTGGGTTACAGACTCCCCCTCCTCTCCTGGTGCTGACTCTCACTGGGGTACAGACTCCCCCTCCTCTCCTGGTGCTGACTCTCACTGGGTTACAGACTCCCCCTCCTCTCCTGGTGCTGCCTCTCACTGGGGTACAGACTCCCCCTCCTCTCCTGGTGCTGACTCTCACTGGGTTACAGACTCCCCCTCCTCTCCTGAAGGTGCTGACTCTCACTGGGGTACAGGGTCCCCCCCCCCCTCTCCTGAAGGTGCTGACCCTCACTGGGGTACAGGGTCCCCCTCCTCTCCTGAAGGTGCTGACTCTCACTGGGGTACAGGGTCCCCCCTCCTCTCCTGAAGGTGCTGACCCTCACTGGGGTACAGGGTCCTCTCCTCTCCTGAAGGTGCTGACTCTCACTGGGGTACAGACTCCCCCTCCTCTCCTGAAGGTGCTGACCCTCACTGGGGTACAGACTCCCCCTCCTCTCCTGAAGTTGCTGACTCTCACTGGGGTACAGACTCCCCCTCCTCTCCTGAAGGTGCTGACTCTCACTGGGGTACAGACTCCCCCTCCTCTCCTGAAGGTGCTGACTCTCACTGGGGTACAGACTCCCCCTCCTCTCCTGAAGGTGCTGACTCTCACTGGGGTACAGGGTCCCCCTCCTCTCCTGAAGGTGCTGACTCTCACTGGGGTACAGACTCCCCCTCCTCTCCTGAAGGTGCTGACTCTCACTGGGGTACAGGGTCCCTCTCCTCTCCTGAAGGTGCTGACTCTCACTGGGGTACAGACTCCCCCTCCTCTCCTGAAGGTGCTGACTCTCACTGGGGTACAGACTCCCCCTCCTCTCCTGAAGGTGCTGACTCTCACTGGGGTACAGGGTCCCTCTCCTCTCCTGAAGGTGCTGACTCTCACTGGGGTACAGGGATCCCCTCCTCTCCTGAAGGTGCTGACTCTCACTGGGGTACAGGGTCCCCTCTCCTGAAGGTGCTGACCCTCACTGGGGTACAGGGACCCCTCCTCTCCTGAAGGTGCTGACTCTCACTGGGGTACAGGGTCCCCCCCCCCCTCTCCTGAAGGTGCTGACTCTCACTGGGGTACAGGATCCCCTCTCCGGAAGGTGCTGACTCCCACTGGTGTACAGGGTCCCCTCTCCTGAAGGTGCTGACTCTCACTGGGGTACAGACTCCCCCTCCTCTCCTGAAGGTGCTGACTCTCACTGGGGTACAGGGTCCCCCTCCTCTCCTGAAGGTGCTGACTCTCACTGGGGTACAGGATCCCCTCTCCTGAAGGTGCAGACTCTCACTGGGGTACAGACACCCCCTCCTCTCCTGAAGGTACTGAATCTTGCATGTATACACACCACACGCACAGACACACAAACACACACGCGGACGGACACACACAAACACACACACAAACACACACGCGGACAGACACACACACAGACAGTGTCAGGGAGGTCAGTGTGCGACAGGCGAGGACCCACCATAATGGACGTGACCCCCCCTTGCCCGCCCCCACACGATGACATAGGGAACCTGCACTCCGCCCCCGGTAAATAAATATCTCCCCATGCCCCTTCCCCCGCACCCGGGGAGCGAGATCCATCCTCCCTCACCCACCCAGAGAGAGGGAGCACGGGGAGTGAGGACCCTCCCTCACCCACCCAGAGAGAGGGAGCGGGGGGAGCGAGGTCCTTCCTCACCCACCCAGAGAGAGGGAGCGGGGGGAGCGAGGACCCTCCCTCACCCACCCAGAGAGAGGGAGCGGGGGGAGCGAGGTCCTCCCTCACCCACCCAGAGAGAGGGAGCGGGGGGAGCGAGGACCCTCCCTCACCCACCCAGAGAGGGGGAGCGCGGGGAGCGAGGGCCCTCCCCCACCCACCCAGAGAGAGGGAGCGGGGGGAGCGAGGACCCTCCCTCACCCACCCAGAGAGAGGGAGTGGGGGGAGCGAGGACCCTCCCTCACCCACCCAGAGAGAGGGAGCGGGGAGCGAGGACCCTCCCTCACCCACCCAGAGAGAGGGAGCGGGGAGCGAGGACCCTCCCTCACCCACCCAGAGAGAGGGAGCGCGGGGAGCGAGGACCCTCCCTCACCCACCCAGAGAGAGAGGGAGCGCGGGGAGCGAGGTCCCTCCCTCACCCACCCAGAGAGAGGGAGCGCGGGGAGCGAGGACCCTCCCTCACCCACCCAGAGAGAGGGAGCGGGGGGAGCGAGGACCCTCCCTCACCCACCCAGAGAGAGGGAGTGGGGGGAGCGAGGACCCTCCCAGAGAGAGGGAGCGGAAGGAGCGAGGACCCTCCCTCACCCACCCAGAGAGAGGGAGCGGGGGGAGCGAGACCCTCCCTCACCCACCCAGAGAGAGGGAGCGCGGGGAGCGAGGACCCTCCCTCACCCACCCAGAGAGAGGGAGCGGGGGGAGCGAGATCCCTCCCTCACCCACCCAGAGAGAGAGGGAGAGGGGGGAGCAAGGTCCTTCCTCCCTCACCCACCCAGAGAGAGGGAGCGGGGGGAGCGAGGACCCTCCCTCACCCACCCAGAGAGAGGGAGCGGGGGGAGCGAGGTCCTTCCTCCCTGCCACCCAGAGAGAGGGAGCGGGGGGAGCGAGGACCCTCCCTCACCCACCCAGAGAGAGGGAGCGGGGGGAACGAGGTCCTTCCTCACCCACCCAGAGAGAGGGAGCGGGGGGAGCGAGATCCTCCCTCACCCACCCAGAGAGAGGGAGCGGGGGGAGCGAGGTCCTTCCTCCCTCACCCACCCAGAGAGAGGGAGCGGGGGGAGCGAGGACCCTCCCTCACCCACCCAGAGAGAGGGAGCGCGGGGAGCGAGGACCCTCCCTCACCCACCCAGAGAGAGGGAGCGGGGGGAGCGAGGACCCTCCCTCACTCACCCAGAGAGAGGGAGCGGGGAGCGAGGACCCTTCCTCACCCACCCAGAGAGAGGGAGCGGGGGGAGCGAGGACCCTTCCTCACCCACCCAGAGAGAGGGAGCGGGGGGAGCGAGGTCCTTCCTCACCCACCCAGAGAGAGGGAGCGGGGGGAGCGAGGACCCTCCCTCACCCACCCAGAGAGAGGGAGCGCGGGGAGCGAGGACCCTCCCTCACCCACCCAGAGAGAGGGAGCGCGGGGAGCGAGGACCCTCCCTCACCCACCCAGAGAGAGAGGGAGTGGGGGGAGCGAGGACCCTCCCTCACCCACCCAGAGAGAGGGAGCGCGGGGAGCGAGGACCCTCCCTCACCCACCCAGAGAGGGGGAGCGGGGGGGAGCGAGGACCCTCCCTCACCCACCCAGAGAGAGGGAGCGGGGGGAGCGAGATCCTTCCTCCCTCACCCACCCAGAGAGAGGGAGCGGGGGGAGCGAGGACCCTCCCTCACCCACCCAGAGAGAGGGAGCGCGGGGAGCGAGGACCCTCCCTCACCCACCCAGAGAGAGGGAGCGGGGGGAGCGAGGACCCTCCCTCACCCACCCAGAGAGAGGGAGCGGGGGGAGCGAGGTCCTTCCTCCCTCACCCACCCAGAGAGAGGGAGCGGGGGGAGCGAGGACCCTCCCTCACCCACCCAGAGAGAGGGAGCGGGGGGAGCGAGGATCCTCCCTCACCCACCCAGAGAGAGGGAGCGGGGAGCGAGGACCCTCCCTCACCCACCCAGAGAGAGGGAGCGGGGGGAGCGAGGATCCTCCCTCACCCACCCAGAGAGAGGGAGCGGGGGGAGCGAGGACCCTCCCTCACCCACCCACCCAGAGAGAGGGAGCGGGGGAGCGAGGACCCTCCCTCACCCACCCAGAGAGAGGGAGCGCGGGGAGCGAGGACCCTCCCTCACCCACCCAGAGAGAGGGAGCGGGGGGAGCGAGATCCTTCCTCACCCACCCAGAGAGAGGGAGCGCGGGGAGCGAGATCCTCCCTCACCCACCCAGAGAGAGGGAGCCCGGGAGCGAGGACCCTCCCTCACCCACCCAGAGAGAGGGAGCGGGGGGAGCGAGGTCCCTCCCTCACCCACCCAGAGAGAGGGAGCGGGGGGAGCGAGGACCCTCCCTCACCCACCCAGAGAGAGGGAGCGGGGGGAGCGAAATCCTTCCTCACCCACCCAGAGAGAGGGAGCGGGGGGAGCGAGGACCCTCCCTCACCCACCCAGAGAGAGGGAGCGCGGGGAGCGAGGGCCCTCCCCCACCCACCCAGAGAGAGGGAGCGCGGGGAGCGAGGACCCTCCTTCACCCACCCAGAGAGAGGGAGCGGGGGGAGCGAGGACCCTCCCTCACCCACCCAGAGAGAGGGAGCGGGGAGCGAGGTCCTTCCTCACCCACCCAGAGAGAGGGAGCGGGGGGAGCGAGGTCCTTCCTCACCCATCCACCCAGAGAGAGGAAGCGCGGGGAGCGAGGACCCTCCCTCACCCACCCAGAGAGAGGGAGCGGGGGGAGCGAGGTTCTTCCTCCCTCACCCACCCAGAGAGAGGGAGCGGGGAGCGAGGTCCTTCCTCCCTCACCCACCCAGAGAGAGGGAGCGGGGGGAGCGAGGTTCTTCCTCCCTCACCCACCCAGAGAGAGGGAGCGGGGAGCGAGGTCCTTCCTCCCTCACCCACCCAGAGAGAGGGAGCGCGGGGAGCGAGGTCCTTCCTCCCTCACCCACCCAGAGAGAGGGAGCGGGGGGAGCGAGATCCTTCCTCCCTCACCCACCCAGAGAGAGGGAGCGCGGGGAGCGAGGACCCTCCCTCACCCACACAGAGAGAGGGAGCGGGGGGAGCGAGCACCCTCCCTCACCCACCCAGAGAGAGGGAGCGCGGGGAGCGAGGACCCTCCCTCACCCACCCAGAGAGAGGGAGCGGGGGGAGCGAGGACCCTCCCTCACCCACCCAGAGAGAGGGAGCGGGGGGAGCGAGGATCCTCCCTCACCCACCCAGAGAGAGGGAGCGCGGGGAGCGAGGACCCTCCCTCACCCACCCAGAGAGAGGGAGCGGGGGGAGCGAGGACCCTCCCTCACCCACCCAGAGAGAGGGAGCGCGGGGAGCGAGATCCTCCCTCACCCACCCAGAGAGAGGGAGCGGGGGGAGCGAGGACCCTCCCTCACCCACCCAGAGAGAGGGAGCGGGGGGAGCGAGGACCCTCCCTCACCCACCCAGAGAGAGGGAGCGGGGAGCGAGGACCCTCCCTCACCCACCCAGAGAGAGGGAGCGCGGGGAGCGAGGACCCTCCCTCACCCACCCAGAGAGAGGGAGCGGGGGGAGCGAGGACCCTCCCTCACCCACCCAGAGAGAGGGAGCGGGGGGAGCGAGGATCCTCCCTCACCCACCCAGAGAGAGGGAGCGGGGGGGAGCGAGGACCCTCCCTCACCCACCCAGAGAGAGGGAGCGCGGGGAGCGAGGACCCTCCCTCACCCACCCAGAGAGAGGGAGCGCGGGGATCGAGGCCCTTCCTCCCTCACCCACCCAGCAGTATTTACAGTCGGGCAGTCCACCATTAATTTCTGGCTGTCCACGTCCAGCAGAGAGAGAGCGGGGACAGGGAGCGGGCTGCTCAGGGTCAGGCCGATCGCTGGAGGGTGGGAGTACAACACGGACCCCCTCCCCCTCCCCGCCCACTCCCCTCCCGGGGGCGGGGGGGGGGGCTACCAGTGTCGAGAATCAACCAGCTCAGGCCGCAGGCTCAATTTCTTCAGGGTCTCGTAGCCCACCACGATGCAGAGGGCGGAGGGGGTGGAGGACAGGACCCGAGCGGACAGCCCCTTACTCAGGCCCCAGGCCCCCTCCTCCTGCATCAGCTGCCTGAAGGTCTGGACCATCGAATGACAGCCTTCCACCTGGAACCAGAGAGAGAGAGAGAGAGAGAGTGGTTAGGAGCCAGCTCGGAGATCTTCCATACCCGCTGGGCATTCTAGGGACGATAATTCACCATTGAACAGGCTGGTATGGAGTTGGCACGAGGAGAGGTTGGATAAATCGGTTTGTTGTCCCTGGGGCGACGGAGAACATGGAACACTGAAGCGCAGTACAGGCCCTTCGGCCCTCGATGCTGAGGGGCGACCTGATAGAGGTCTACAAGATTATGAGGGGCATAGACAGAGTGGATCGTCAGAGGCTTTTCCCCAGGGTAGAGGGGTCAATTACGAGGGGGCAGAGGTTTCAGGTGGGAGGGGCAAGGTTTAGAGATGTAGGAGGTAAGTTTGTTTTACACAGAGGGTAGTGGGTGCCTGGAACTCGCTGCCGGAGGAGGTGGAGGAAGCCGGGGCGATAGTGACGTTTAAGGGGCATCTTGACAAATACATGAATAGGACGGGAATAGAGGGATACGGACCCCGGATCTGGTATGGCAACTGCTCGGCCCAGGACCGCAAGGAACTTCAGAGAGTCGTGAACACCGCCCAGTCCATCACACGAACCTGCCTCCCATCCATCGATTCCAACTACACCTCCCGCTGCCTGGGGAAAGCGGGCAGCATAATCAAAGACCCCTCCCGCCCGGCTTACTCACTCTTCCAACTTCTTCCATCGGGCAGGAGGTACAGAAGTCTGAGAACACTCACGCACAGACTCAAAAACAGCTTCTTCCCCACCGTCACCAGACTCCTAAACGACCCTATTATGGACTGAACCGATCTCCACACATCTCCTCCACTGTGTAGCACCTCACTCCTTTATGCTTCACCCGATGTCTGTGTATTTACATTGTGTATTTATCGTACGTCCAGTGTCTTCATGTGTGGAACGATCTGTCTGGACCGTACGCAGAACGATACTTTTCACGATACACGTGACAATAAATCGAACCCCAAAGTGGCCACTCCTTTGGAGGGGGGGGGGGGGGGGGGTTGTTGGGTTACGGGTATAGGGTGGATACGTGGGTTTGAGTAGGGTGATCATTGCTCGGCACAACATCGAGGGCCGAAGGGCCTGTTCTGTGCTGTACTGTTCTATGTTCTATGTTCTATCCTCCACAAATTTATTCAAGGGAAGGAAAAGGGATGGTCAGGGCGAGAAGTCACGGTGTACAAATTGGCTATTGTTCAGGCGGCAAGGGCCTGAGATGGACTCCCAAACCCCTCTGGAAGGTAAGGCCTGGAGGCGCTATCTCAATGCAAGTCTTTCGTTTGCGACTCACTGGATACGATGACCCTCCACAGAGACGCAAGTTTCTGTCCGTCTGAAAATAAGCGGTCAGTTAGACAAACCTTCCCAGAGCAATTTGGCCCTGATTGTCCGTTTTAACCAGTGCCGTTTCGGAGGAAGAGCGGGTAGTTTGAGAGTTCTGGACCCTCCTCCCGCGTGTGATGGCTAGAATATGAGAAATAACAATAAGGGGGCCGAGGAGGTTTACAAGAGCGTGGGCCAGGGCTGGAGAATCGGAGCTACGAGGTGAGATCGGAGAGGTTGGGGCTAATTTCCTGGGGACAACGAAGACTGACGGCTGACTGAATTCAGGTGGACAAAACGATGAGGGGAAGAGTGGACAGGGTAAAATTGTTTCCCTTGGTGGAGAATTCTAGAAGCAGGGGACATTGATAAGTGACAGAAGGTGTAGAGGGAGGACTTGAGGAGGCGGCCATGTTGTGACAGGTCGCTTATTTGGTAGCTCGTGGTGGATTTTTTGGCACCTTTCTCCCCGGTTTTCCGGTGGATTTTGACCGGTAAAATTGGAGGTTGGCGAAGAACAGAAGATGTATTCCCCCCCCCCCACCAGTTTGTGGAGTCGTGGGCCAGAAGTGGTCGGCAGATTGTTCGACAAAGAAGGGAGTGGAGTCGGCAGCACAGGAAAACATGGCAGAGGCTCAGGGACTGGGATCACTGGCCCAACGGTCAACGGAGCAGCTGGGGAACTTCCTCCAGGAGAGCTTTGCTAAGCAACGGCAAGAGTACCTGGACTCGACGAAGACGGGGATTAGAACCTAGAACATAGCACAGCACAGCACAGAACTTCGGCCCTCGATGTTGTGCCGAGCATTGTCCGAAACCAAGATCAAGCTATCCCACTCCCTGTCATTCTGCTCCGTGTGCCTATCCAATAACCGCTTGAAAGTTCCTAAAGTGTCCGACTCCACTATCACAGCAGGCAGTCCATTTCACACCCTAACCACTCTCTGAGTAAAGGACCTACCTCGGACATCCCTCCTATATCTCCCACCCCGAACCTTATAGTTATTCCCCCCTTTAACAGCTACATCCACCCGAGGGAATAGTCTCTGAACGTCCACTCTATCTTTCCCCCTCATCATCTTATACACCTCGATTAAGTTGCCTCTCATCCTCCTCCGCTCCAAAGAGAAAAGCTCTAGCTCCCTCAACCTTTCCTCATAAGACCTACCCTCCAATCCAGGCAGCATCTTGGTAAATCTCCTTTGCACCCTTTCCAATGCTTCCACATCCTTCCTATAATGAGGTGACCAGAACTGCACACAATACTCTAAATGTGGTCTAACCAGGATCCTGTACAGTTGCAGCATAACCTCGCGGCTCTTAAACTCAAGCCCCCTGTTAATAAACACTAACACACTATAGGCCTTCTTCACGGCTCTATCCACTTGAGTGGCAACCTTATAGAACAGTACAGCACAGAACAGGCCCTTCGGCCCTCAATGTTGTGCCGAACAATGATCACCCTACTCAAACCCACTTATCCACCCTATACCCGTAACCCAACAAACCCCCCCCCCTTAACCTTACTTTTCAGGACACTACGGGCAATTTAGCATGGCCAATCCACCTAACCCGCACATCTTTGGACTGTGGGAGGAAACCGGAGCACCCGGAGGAAACCCACGCACACACGGGGAGGACGTGCAGACTCCGCACAGACAGTGACCCAGCCGGGAATCGAACCTGGGACCCTGGAGCTGTGAAGCATTTATGCTAACCACCATGCTACCCTGCTGCCCTTCAGAGATCGGTGGACACGAACCCCAAGATCTTTCTGTTCCTCCGCATTCCTCAGAACCCTGCTGTTGATCCAGTAATCCGCATTCAACTTTGTCCGACCAAAATGAATCACCTCGCACTTATCAGGGTTAAACTCCATCTGCCACTTCTCGGCCCAGCTCTGCATCCTATCAATGTCTCTTTGCAGCCGACAACAGCCCTCCACCTCATCCACTACTCCACCAATCTTGGTGTCATCGGCAAATTTACTGACCCCCCCCTTCAGCCCCCCTCCTCTCCAAGTCATTGATCAAAATCACAATGATTTGAGCAGAGGGCCCGGATTGAGGGGGTGGTGCAGAGATTGGAACCCAGCCGGACGGTCCAGAATGTGGAAGAGGCGGGGGCCGATGGCGGCGGAGACGGAGCTGATGAAGAATCGCCAGAACAGGCGGGAAGAGAAGGTCGCTCAGGCAGAACCTGAGGATTGTGGGTCTCCTGGAGGGCATCAAGGGATGGGGTGCGAGGGCGTATGTGGGGTAGGTTCGAGAAGCCGCTGGGGGGGGGGGGGGGGGGCGAAGGTGGATTTAATCGGCCATTGGAGGTGGACAGGCCGAGGGATTGCGAGGAAGCTGCAGATGAACGAGCCGCCGATGGCGATGGTGGCTGGACAGGTCCCTGGATAAGGATAAGGAGATGGGCCAACCCCGGATGGAAGGTGTGTCACACGTTGAACTATGTCTGTATCTGAACTTGTGTCTTTCGTGATTATAAAACCGTAAATACCTCAATAAAATGTTAAAAACAAAAGGTGTAGAGGGGACGTGGGGAAGAACTTTCTTACGTAGAGGGTAGTGGGACTCTGAAAACCGCTTTCCGAGTTGGTGATGGAGACAGAGACCCTAAACTCTGTTAAAAAGTGCCTGGATCTGCCCCTTCAGTGCTGTCAGCTGCCGGCTATGGACTGGGTGCAGGAAGGTGGGGTGAGAAAGGGCAGCTGGGTGTCCTCGTGCTGGCATGGACAAGATGGGCTGAATGGCCTCCTTCTGTGCAGCAGCTTTTCTGTGATTCTCATGGCAAATATTTCCTGATTGCACTTTCATCATTTGCCCCAAATCCCGGTGTCGGAGGGTCAATACTGAGGGAGGGTCAGTACTGAGGGAGGGTCAGTACTGAGGGAGGGTCAGTACTGAGGGAGGGTCAGTACTGAGGGAGGGTCAGTGCTGAGGGAGGGTCAGTACTGAGGGAGGGTCAGTACTGAGGGAGGGTCAGTACTGAGGGAGGGTCAGTACTGAGGGAGGGTCAGTACTGAGGGAGGGTCAGTACTGAGGGGAGGGTCAGTACTGAGGGAGGGTCAGTACTGAGGGAGGGTCAGTACTGAGGGAGGGTCAGTACTGAGGGAGGGTCAGTACTGAGGGAGGGTCAGTAATGAGGGAGGGTCAGTACTGAGGGAGGGTCAGTGCTGAGGGAGGGTCAGTACTGAGGGAGGGTCAGTACTGAGGGAGGGTCAGTACTGAGGGAGGGTCAGTACTGAGGGAGGGTCAGTGCTGAGGGAGGGTCAGTACTGAGGGAGGGTCAGTGCTGAGGGAGGGTCAGTACTGAGGGAGGGTCAGTACTGAGGGGAGGGTCAGTACTGAGGGAGGGTCAGTATGATCGGGAGGGTCAGTATGAGGGAGGGCCAGTACTGAGGGAGGGTCAGTACTGAGGGAGGGTCAGTACTGAGGGAGGGTCAGTACTGAGGGAGGGTCAGTACTGAGGGAGGGTCAGTACTGAGGGAGGGTCAGTGCTGAGGAGGGTCAGTACTGAGGGAGGGTCAGTACTGAGGGAGGGTCAGTACTGAGGGAGGGGCAGTAATGAGGGAGGGGCAGTACTGAGGGAGGGTCAGTACTGAGGGAGGGTCAGTACTGAGGGAGGGTCAGTACTGAGGGAGGGTCAGTACTGAGGGAGGGTCCGTAATGAGGGAGGGTCAGTACTGAGGGAGGGTCAGTACTGAGGGAGGGTCAGTACTGAGGGAGGTCAGTAATGAGGGAGGGTCAGTACTGAGGGAGGGTCAGTACTGAGGGAGGGTCAGTAATGAGGGAGGGTCAGTACTGAGGGAGGGTCAGTACTGAGGGAGGGTCAGTAATGAGGGAGGGTCAGTAATGAGGGAGGGTCAGTACTGAGGGAGGGTCAGTACTGAGGGAGGGTCAGTGCCTGCAGGGAGGGTCAGTACTTGAGGGAGGGTCAGTGCTGATGGAGGTCAGTTGAAGAGGCGGGTCAGTACTGAGGGAGGGTCAGTACTGAGGGAGGGTCAGTACTGAGGGAGGGTCAGTACTGAGGGAGGGTCAGTATGAGGGAGGGTCAGTACTGAGGGAGGGTCAGTACTGAGGGAGGGTCAGTACTGAGGGAGGGTTGTAGTGAGGGAGGGTCAGTACGGAGGGAGGGTCAGTACTGAGGGAGGGGTCAGTACGGAGGGAGGGTCAGTACGAGGGGGTCAGTATGAGGGAGGGTCATACGGGAGGTAGTACTGAGGGAGGGTCCATACTGAGGGAGGGGTCGTACTGAGGGAGGGTCAGTAATGAGGAGGGTCAGTACTGAGGGAGGGTCAGTACTGAGGGAGGGTCAGTACTGAGGGTAGGGTCATACTGAGGGAGGGTCAGTACTGAGGGAGGGTCAGTAATGAGGGAGGGTCAGTAATGAGGGAGGGTCAGTACATGAGGAGGGTCGTACTGAGGGAGGGTCAGTAATGAGGGAGGGTGCGTACTGAGGAGGGTCAGTACTGAGGGGGGGTCAGTAATGAGGGAGGGTCAGTACTGAGGGAGGGTCAGTAATGAGGAGGGTCAGTACTGAGGGAGGGTCAGTACTGAGGGAGGGTCAGTACTGAGGGAGGGTCAGTACTGGAGGGAGGGTCAGTACTGAGGGAGGGTCAGTAATGAGGGAGGGTCAGTAATGAGGGAGGGTCAGTACTGAGGGAGGGTCAGTACTGAGGGGGGTCAGTACTGAGGGAGGGTCAGTACTGAGGGAGGGGCAGTACTGAGGGAGGGTCAGTAATGAGGGAGGGTCAGTACTGAGGGAGCACCGCACTGTCAGAGGGTCAGTACTGAGGGAGCACCGCACTGTCAGAGGGTCAGTACTGAGGGAGCGCCGCACTGTGGGAGGGTCAGTGCTGAGGGAGGGTCAGTACTGAGGGAGGGTCAGTACTGAGGGAGGGTCAGTACTGAGGGAGGGTCAGTACTGAGGGAAGGTCAGTACTGAGGGAGGGTCAGTACTGAGGGAGGGTCAGTACTGAGGGAGTGCTGCACTGTCAGAGGGTCAGTACTGAGGGAGTGCCGCACTGTCAGAGGGTCAGTACTGAGGGAGCGCCGCACTGTCAGAGGGTCAGTACTGAGGGAGTGCCGCACTGTCAGAGGGTCAGTACTGAGGGAGCGCCGCACTGTCAGAGGGTCAGTACTGAGGGAGTGCTGCACTGTCAGAGGGTCACTACTGAGGGAGTGCTGCACTGTGGGAGGGTCAGTACTGAGGGAGTGCCGCACTGTGGGAGGGTCAGTACTGAGGGAGTGCCCGCACTGTCAGAGGGGTCAGTTACTGAGGGAGCGCCGCACATGTCAGAGGTCAGTACTGAGGGAGAGCCGCACGTCGAGAGGGTCAGTACTGATGGGAGTGCCTGCGACTGTCAGAGGGTCAGTACTGAGGGAGTGCGCCGCACTGTCAGAGGGTCAGTACTGAGGAGCGCCGCACTGTCAGAGGGTCAGTACTGAGGGGAGTGCCGCACTGTCAGAGGGTCAGTACTGAGGGAGCTCGGCACTGTCAGAGGGTCAGTATCTGAGGGAGTGCCGCACTGTGGAGGGTCAGTACTGAGGGAGTGCCGCACTGTCAGAGGGTCAGTACTGAGGGAGGCCGCACTGTCAGAGGGTCAGTACTGAGGGAGCGCCGCACTGTCAGAGGGTCAGTACTGAGGGAGTGCCTGCACTGTCAGAGGGTCAAGTACTGAGGGAGCGCCGCACTGTCGAGCGTCAGTACTGAGGGAGTGCCCGACTGTCAGAGGGTCAGTACTGATGGGAGTGCCGCACTGTCAGAGGGTCAGTACTGAGGGAGCGCCGCAACTGTCGGAGGGTCAGTACTAGGGAGCGCCGCACTGTCGGAGGGTCAGTACTGGAGGGAGATCCGCACTGTGGGAGGGTCAGTACTGAGGGAGCGCCGCACTGTCGAAGGGTAAGTACTTGAGGGAGCGCTTGCACTGTCAGAGGGTCAGTACTGAGGGAGTGCTGCACTGTTGGAGGGTCCAGTACGTGGAGGGAGGGTCACGTAATTGAGGGAGTGCCGCACTGGGGGAGGGTCAGTACTGAGGGAGGGTCAGTTATTGAGGGAGTGTCCGCACTGTGGGAGGGCCAGTACTGAGGTAGGGTCCAGTACAGAGGGAGCGCTGTACTATGGGAGGTTCAGTAACTGAGGGAAGTGCCGCACTGTGGGAAGGGTCAGGACTGAGGGAGGGTCAGTACTGAGGGAGCCGCTGCACTGTGTCAGGGTCAGTACTGAGGAGTGCCGGGCACTGTCAGAGGGTCATACTGAGGGAGGGCAGTATTGAGGGAGTGCCCGCACTGTTGGAGGGTCAGTAACTGTGGGGAGGGTCAGAACCTGAGGGAGGGTCAGTACTGAGGGAAGTGCAAGGCACTGTGGGAGGGTCAGTACTGAGGGAGACGTGCAGTACTGGGAGGGAGCGCTGTACTGTGGGAGGGGCAGTACTGAGGGAGGGTCAGTACTGGAGATGGAGGGTCAGTACGGAGGAGCGTCCGCACTGTGGGAGGGGTCAGTAACTGAGGGAGGGTCAGTACTGAGGGAGGGTCAGTACTGAAGGGAGTGCTGGGGCCACTGTCAGACGGGTCAGGACAGAGGGAGTGCCGCACTGTGGGAGGGTCAGTACTGAGGGATCCGCTGCACTGTCGGAGGGTCAGTTACTGAGGGAGTTGCCGCACGGTCAGAGGGTCAGTACTGAGGGAGCTCTCCGCACTGTGGGAGGGGTCAGTAACTGAGAGAGCAACGCACTGATGGGAGGGTCAGTACGGAGGGAGCGCCGCACTGTCAGAGAGTCAGTACCTGTGGGAGGGTCGTACTATTACTGTAGGGAGGGTCAGTACTGAGGAGCCCGCACTGTGGGAGGGTCAGTTTTGAGGGAGTGCCGCACTGTCGGAGGGTCAGTACTGAGAGAGCACCGCACTGTGGGAGGGTCAGTACTGAGGGAGCGCCGCACTGTCAGAGGGTCAGTACTGAGGGAGTACCGCACTGTGGGACGGTCAGTACTGAGGGAGTGCCGCACTGTGGGAGGGTCAGTACTGAGAGAGTGCCGCACTGTCAGAAGGTCAGTACTGAGAGAGTGCCGCACTGTCAGAGGGTCAGTACTGAGAGAGTGCCGCACTGTCAGAGGGTCAGTACTGAGGGAGTGCTGCACTGTCAGAGGGTCAGTACTGAGGGAGTGCCGCACTGTCAGAGGGTCAGTACTGAGAGAGTGCCGCACTGTCAGAGGGTCAGTACTGAGAGAGTGCCGCACTGTCAGAGGGTCAGTACTGAGGGAGTGCTGCACTGTCAGAGGGTCAGTACTGAGGGAGTGCCGCACTGTGGGAGGGTCAGTACTGAGGAGCGCCGCAGCTGTGGGAGGGGTCAGTACTGAGGGAGCGCCAGCACTGTGGGAGGGGTCAGTACTGAGGGAGCGCCGCACTGTGGGAGGGTCAGTACTGAGGGAGTGCTGCACTGTCAGGAGGGTCAGTACTGAGGGAGCGCCAGCACTGTGGGAGGGTCAGTACTGAGGGAGCGCCGCACTGTGGGAGGGTCAGTACTGAGGGAGTGCCGCACTGTCAGAGGGTCAGTACTGAGGGAGTGCCGCACTGTCAGTCAGTACTGAGGGAGCGCCGCACTGTGGGAGGGTCAGTACTGAGGGAGTGCCCCACTGTAGAGGGTTCAGTACTGAGGGAGCACCGCACTGTCAGGAGGGTCAGTACTGAGGGAGTCCGCACTGTCAGAGGGTCAGTACTGAGGGAGCGCCGCACTGTGGGAGGGTCAGTACTGAGGGACTCCGCACTGTCCAGAGGGTCAGTACTGAGGGAGTGCCGCACTGTCAGAGGGTCAGTACTGAGGGAGACGCCGCACTGTCAGAGGGTCAGTACTGAGGGAGCACCGCACTGTCAGAGGGTCAGTACTGGGGAGTGCCGCACTGGTGGGAGGGTCAGTACTGAGGGAGCGCCGCACTGTGGGAGGGTCAGTACTGAGGGAGTGCCTCACTGTCAGAGGGTCAGTACTGAGGGAGTGCTGCACTGTGGGAGGGTCAGTACTGAGGGAGTGCCCCACTGTCAGAGGGTCAGTACTGAGGGAGCACCGCACTGTCAGAGGGTCAGTACTGAGGGAACGCCGCACTGTCAGAGGGTCAGTACTGAGGGAGTGCCGCACTGTCAGAGGGTCAGTACTGAGGGAGCGCCGCACTGTGGGAGGGTCAGTACTGAGGGAGCGCCGCACTGTGGGAGGGTCAGTACTGAGGGAGCGCCGCACTGTCAGAGGGCCAGTACTGAGGGAGCGCCGCACTGTGGGAGGGTCAGTACTGAGGGGGCGCCGCACTGTCAGAGGGTCAGTACTGAGGGAGCGCCGCACTGTCAGAGGGGTCAGTGCTGAGGAGCGCCACACTGTGGAGGGTCAGTACTGAGGGAGCGCTGGCACTGTCAGAGGGTCAGTACTGGAGGGGAGTGCCGCACTGTCAGAGGGTCAGTACTGAGGGAGCGCCGCACTGTGGGAGGGTTCAGTACTGAGGGAGTGCCGCCTGTCAGAGGGTCAGTACTGAGGGAGCGCCGCACTTGTCCGAGGTCAGTACTGAGGAGCGCCCGCACTGTGGAGGGTCAGTACTGAGGGAGTGCCGCACTGTGGGAGGGTCAGTACTGAGGGAGCTCCGCACTGTCAGAGGGTCAGTACTGGAGGGAGCGCCGCACTGTCAGAGGGTCAGTACTGAGGGAGCGCCGCACTGTGGGAGGGTCAGTACTGAGGGAGCGCCGCACTGTCGGAGAGTCAGTACTGAGGGAGTGCCGCACTGTGGGAGGGCCTGTGTCTGAGGGGGGGGGGGGGTGGGGGGGGGGGGGGGGGGGGGGGGGATGGGGGGG
>NW_024055770.1:0-21258 GCF_902713615.1 Scyliorhinus canicula | reverse complement strand
GATAGATAGATAGATAGATAGATAGATAGATAGATAGATAGATAGATAGATAGATAGATAGATAGATAGATAGATAGATAGATAGATAGATAGATGGATAGATAGATGGATACATATCGAGATAGATGGATGGATAGATAGATAGATAGTGAGTAAATGGACTAAGCGTTAATCCAGTTAAATTAAATGATAAATTCGTCAAACTCCCTGTCAGAGGGTGACACATTGACGCCTGAGAGTGAATCATGAACTTTGTTGGCCTCAGTTCCATTCCTGTTGCTCAGTTCCGCGTATCTCGCTCCCCCCCCACCCATAGATAGATAGATATAACGATAGATAGATATAACGATAGACAGATAGATATAACAATAGATATAACAATAGATAGACACAGACATATAGATAGATAGATATAGAGATATGTAGATAGATGTATAGATATGTAGAGAGATCGATTGATAGATATGTAGAAAGATAGATATCTAGATGGATATATAGATATGTAGATAGACAGACAGATAGATATATAGATAGGTAGATAGCATGGTATCACTGTTGTTTCACTGAATCGGGGTCCCATCTTCGATTCCTGGCTGGGGTCACATGACTGATTGGAATCTGCAGGTTCTCCCAGTGTCTGCGTGGGTTTCCTCCGGGTTCTCCGGTTTCCTCCCACAAGTCCCGAAAGACGTGCTGTTAGGTGAATTGGACATTCTGAATTCTCCCTCTGCGTACCCGAACAGGTGCCGGAATGTGGCAACTAGGGGCTTTTCACAGTAACTTCATCGCAGTGTTAATGTAAGCCTACTTGTGACACTAAAGATTATCATTATTAGACAGATAGATAGACAGACAGATAGACAGACAATTGACAGACATATAGACAGATAGAGATAGACAGACAGAGAGGGAGCGATGGAGATATAGAAAAATTGATCGACGGCTTGTGGAGTTTGCACATTCTCCCCGTGTCTGCGTGGGCCTCACCCCCACAACTCAAAGATGTGCAGGTTAGGTGGATTGGCCAAACTAAATTGCCCCTTAATTGGAAAAAATAATTGGGAACTCTAAATTTATTGAAAAATTGAGATAGAGATAGGACAGAAGGGAGGGATATATAGAGAGATAGATAGAGAAATAGATAGATAGATAGTGAGTAAATAGACTAGGCCTTAAACCAGTTAGATTAAATGATAAGAATAGAGAGGGATAGAAATAGGTGGAGAGAGAGATATAGATAGAGAGATGGATAGATAGAGAGAGAGAGAGATAGAGAGATGGATAGATAGTGAGAGGGAGAGAGAGATAGAGAGATGGATAGATAGTGAGAGAGAGAGATAGATAGAGAGATGGATAGATAGTGAGAGAGAGATAGATAGAGAGATGGATAGATAGTGAGAGAGAGAGATAGATAGAGAGAGACAGACATAGAGTGATATATATAGAGAGATCGACATTGGTGGAGAGATATGTATATATATATAGAGAGATCGACATTGGTGGAGAGATATATAGAGAGAGATAAAGAGACAGAGAGTGAGTGACTAGACAGCAAGCCAGTGAAATTAAATGATAAAATATAGAGACAAAGAAAGAGAGAGAGAGAGAGTTAGACAGACAGAGAGGGAGAGATAGATAGATGGAGAGACAGAGATAGAAAGATAGAGAGATAGAGAGACAGATATCGAAATAGAGATAGATAGATAGACAGATAGACAGAGAGATAGATATAGATGGACAGAGGGATATATATAGATAGATAGATATCGAGATATAGGGACAGATATAGATAGATAGATTTCGGAATAGATAGATAGATAGACAGACACAGAGATAGAAGGAAAGGTATAGATAAATATCGAGATACATACATAGATCGGTAGCAAGATAGATAGAGAGAGATAGATAGATAGACACAAAGATAGATAGATACATATTGAGATAGATAGATACAGGGATGGATAGATATAGAGATATGTAGATAGATATATACATATCGAAATAGATAGATAGATAAGTATTGAGATAGACACATAGGTATTGAGATAGATAGATACATATCGAGAGAGATAGATACATATCGAGATAGATAGATAAATATCGAGAGAGATAGATATATATCGAGATAGATAGATACATATCGAGATAGATAGATAGATACAGAGATAGATAGATATAGAGATATGTAGATAGATATATACATAGATACATATCGAAATAGATAGATAGATAAGTATCGAGATAGATAGATAGATACAGAGATAGATAGATATAGAGATATGTAGATAGATATATACATAGATACATATAGAAATAGATAGATAGATATCGAGATAGATAGATACATATTGAGATAGATAGATATCGAGATAGATAGATACATTTTGCGATAGATAGATAGATCGATAGATACACATATCGAGATAGATAGATCGATAGGTAGACACATATTGAACATAATAAGAACATAAGAACATAAGAACTAGGAGCAGCAGTAGGCCATCTGGCCCCTCGAGCCTGCTCCGCCATTCAATTAGATCATGGCTGATCTTTTGTGGACTCAGCTCCACTTTCCGGCCCGAACACCATAACCCTTAATCCCTTTATTCTTCAAAAAACTATCTATCTTTACCTTAAAAACAGATTGATAGATAGACAGATGGATAGATACATATCGAGATAGATAGATAGATATAGAGATATGTAGATATGTATCGAGGTAGATACATATGAAGATAGATAGACACAGAGATAGATATAGAGATATAGATAGATAGATAGATACACATTGAGATAGATAGATATTGAGATAGATAGATAGACAGATGGATAGATACATATCAAGATAGATCGATAGAAGATAGATAGATAGATGGATACATATTGAGATAGATAGATAGATATTGAGATAGATAGACAGACAGATGGATAGATACATATTGAGATAGATAGATAGAAGATAGATAGATAGATGGATACATATCGAGATAGATAGATATTGAGATAGATAGATAGACAGATGGATAGAACATAGAACAGTACAGCACAGAACAGGCCCTTCGGCCCTCAATGTTGTGCCGAGCCATGATCACCCTACTCAACCCACGTATCCACCCTATACCCGTAACCCAACAACCCCCCCCTTAACCTTACTTTTATTAGGACACTACGGGCAATTTAGCATGGCCAATCCACCTAACCCGCACATCTTTGGACTGTGGGAGGAAACCGGAGCACCCGGAGGAAACCCACGCACACAGGGGGAGGACGTGCAGACTCCACACAGACAGTGACCCAGCCGGGAATCGAACCTGGGACCCTGGAGCTGTGAAGCATTTATGCTAACCACCATGCTACCCTGCTGCCCCTTGCTACCCTGCTGCCCCTAGATAGATACATATCAAGATAGATAGATAGAAGATAGATAGATAGATGGATACATATCGAGATAGATAGATAGATAGAGATAGATAGATAGATAGATAGATAGATAGATAGATAGATAGATAGATAGATAGATAGATAGATAGATAGATAGATAGATAGATAGATAGATAGATAGATAGATAGATAGATAGATAGATAGATAAATATTGAGATAGATAGATAGATAGATGGATACATATCGAGATAGATGGATAGATAGATAGATAGATAGATAGATATTGAGATAGATAGATAGATAGATACATATTGAGATAGGTAGATAGATTGATGTATATCAAGATAGATAGATAGATAGATAGATACATAGATATTGAGATAGATAGATACATATTGAGATAGATAGATAGATGGATACATATTGAGATAGATAGATAGATAGATAGATAGATAGATGGATATATGGATACATATCGAGATAGATAGATAGATAGATAGATAGATGGATATATGGATACATATCGAGATAGATAGATAGATAGATAGATAGATAGATGGATACATATCGAGATAGATGGATAGATAGAGATAGATAGATAGATAGATAGATATTGAGATAGATAGATAGATAGATAGATAGATGGATACATATTGAGATAGATAGATAGATGGATACATATTGAGATAGATAGATAGATAGATAGATAGATGGATACATATCGAGATAGATAGATAGATAGATAGATGGATATATGGATACATATCGAGATAGATGGATAGATAGCTAGATAGTGAGTAAATGGACTAGGCGTTAATCCAGTTAAATTAAATGATAAATTCTTCAAACTCCCTGTCAGAGGGTGACACATTGAGGCCTGAGAGTGAATCATGAACTTTGTTGGCCTCAGTTCCATTCCTGTTGCTCAGTTCCGAGTATCTCGCTCCCCCACACCCCCGGGTTCTCCCTCGAAATGTTCTGAACATCTGGACCAGAGAGCCCAAGTTGCTGTGTTGACATTGCGGTGCTTTGAACTGTCTGTTCAGGACCGATGTGCTATTGCCCAAGAGGTCGGTCAGTCACACCCAGGGTTCTGCATCTGAGAGAGTGACTGTGGGAGAGCTGCCGCTGATCGTACTGGCTGGGGGTCTGGAGCTCGGCTAGCGTTCCTGGGACGCGCCAGGGAAGGTGCCAGTGGTCTCGCGACCCGCTCCCCCTCCTCGTTGTTGACCGGTTGCATCTCGTCCTGCTCGAGGCAAGTTGGTGTGGATCAAATTCAGAGCGGACTGGCTCACGGTGGAAGGGGAACTGTTCATCAACTCGCTGAATGTGAGCGTGTGTGAGAGAGAGAGACAGAGAGCGAGAGAGTTAGAGAGAGACAGAATGTGTGAGAGAGAGAGACAGAGAGCGAGAGAGTTAGAGAGAGACAGAATGTGTGAGAGAGAGAGACAGAGAGCGAGAGAGTTAGAGAGAGACAGAATGTGTGAGAGAGAGAGAGAGAGACAAAGAGCGAGAGTTAGAGAGGGACAGAATGTGTGAGAGAGAGAGAGAAAGACAGAGAGCGAGAGAGTTAGAGAGACAGAATGCGTGTGTGAGAGAGAGAGAGGCGAGGGAGTTAGAGAGAGACAGAATGTGTGTGTGGGAGAGAGAGTTAGAGAGAGAGACAGAATGTGTGTGTGTGAGAGAGAGAGTTAGAGAGAGACAGAATGTGTGTGTGAGAGAGAGCGAGAGAGTTAGAGAGAGAGACAGAATGTGTGTGTGAGAGAGAAAGCGAGAGAGTTAGAGAGATTCAGAATGTGTGTGTGTGAGAGAGAGTTAGAGAGTTAGAGAGAGACAGAATGTGTGTGTGAGAGAGAGTGAGAGAGTTTGAGAGCGTCAGAATGTGTGTGTGAGAAAGAGAGTTAGAGAGAGACAGAATGTGTGTGTGAGAGAGAGTGAGAGAGTTTGAGAGCGTCAGAATGTGTGTGTGAGAAAGAGAGTTAGAGAGAGACAGAATGTGTGTGTGTGAGAGAGAGAGTTCGAGAGAGACAGAATGTGTGTGTGAGAGAGAGTTCGCGAGAGACAGAATGTGTGTGTGAGAGAGAGAGTTAGAGAGAGACAGAATGTGTGTGTGAGAGAGAGTTAGAGAGAGAGACAGAATGTGTGTGCGAGAGAGAGTTAGCGAGAGACAGAGACAGAGAGAGAGCGAGGGACAGAGACACAGAGAGAGAGAGAGACAGAGGATTTGGATAGAGATAGAACATAGAACATACAGTGCAGAAGGAGACCATTCGGCCCATCGAGTCTGCACCGACCCACTTAAGCCCTCACTTCCACCCTATCCCCGTCACCCAATAAACCCTCCTCACCTTTTTGGACACTAAGGGACAATTTAACACGGCCAATCCACCTAACCTGTACATCTTTGGACACTGAGGGACAATTTAACACGGCCAATCCACCTAACCTGTACATCTTTGGACACTGAGGGACAATTTAACACGGCCAATCCACTTAACCTGTACATCTTTGGGCACTAAGGGACAATTTAACACGGCCAATCCACCTAACTGCACATCTTTGGACACTAAGGGACAATTTAACACGGCCGATCCACCTAACCTGCACATCTTTGGGCACTGAGGGACAATTTAACACGGCCAATCCACCCTAACCTGTACATCTTTGGACACTAAGGGACAATTTAACACGGCCAATCCCCCTAACCTGTACATCTTTGGACACTAAGGGACAATTTAACACGGCCAATCCACCTAACCTGTACATCTTTGGATACTAAGGGACAATTTAACACGGCCAATCCACCTAACCTGTACATCTTTGGATACTAAGGTACAATTTAACACGGCCAATCCACCCTAACCTGTACATCTTTGGACTGTGGGAGGAAACAGGAGCACCCGGAGGAAACCCACGCAGACACGGGGAGAACGTGCAGACTCCGCACTGACAGCGACCCAGCGGGGAATCGAACCTGGGACCCTGGCACTGTGAAGCCACTGTGCTAACCACTGTGCTAACGTGCCACCCAAAGAGAGAGAGAGAGTCTGCTTGTGTGCGTGAGGAAGCGGGAGAATTAGATTGGATATCGAGAGAGAGCGAGGGATAGGGAGATCATCTGTGTGTGAGTGAGCAAGAGACGGATCGAGATTTAGACAGAGAGAGATTATCTATGTGTGAGAGATCAAGAGATAGACTGGGATAGACAGAAAATATCTGTGTGAGAGAGCAAGGGATAGACAGAGATTGGGATAGATAGAGAGATAATCTGTGTGTGAGAGATAGATAGATAGATTGATGAATGGGTAAAGAGATAGAGAGAGATAGATAGTATCGAGATAGAGAGATAGAGAGAGAGAGATAGATAGTTAGATAGATAGATAGATAGATAGATAGATAGATAGATAGATAGATAGATAGATAGATATCAAAAATAGATTGATAGATATCGGGATAGATAGATAGATATCAAGGTAGATAGGTAGATAGATAGATATTGAGATAGATAGATAGATAGATAGCTAGATAGATAGATATAGGGCAGCATGGTAGCATTGTGGATAGCACAATCGCTTCACAGCTCCAGGGTCCCAGGTTCGATTCCCGGCTGGGTCACTGTCTGTGCGGAGTCTGCACATCCTCCCCGTGTGTGCGTGGGTTTCCTCCGGGTGCTCCGGTTTCCTCCCACAGTCCAAAGATGTGCAGGTTAGGTGGATTGACCATGACAAATTGCGCTTAGTGTCCAAGATTTTCCTTAGTGTTGGGTGGGGTTACTGGGTTATGGGGATGGGGTGGAGGTGTTAACCTTGGGTAGGGTGCTCTTTCTAGGAGCCGGTGCAGACTCGATGGGCCGAATGGCCTCCTTCTGCACTGTAAATTCTATGTAATTCTATGTAATATCGAGATAGCTAGATAGATAGATAGACAAATAGATAGTTGGATAGATCAATAGAGAGATAGATCGATAGATATCGGAACAGATAGATAGATAGAGAGATATTACATAGTCATAGAACAGTACAGCACAGAACAGGCCCTTCGGCCCTCGATGTTGTGCCGAGCAATGATCACCCTACTCAAACCCACGTATCCACCCTATACCCGTAACCCAACAACCCCCACCCCACCCCCCAACCTTACTTTTCAGGACACTACGGGCAATTTAGCATAGCCAATCCACCTAACCCGCACATCTTTGGACTGTGGGAGGAAACTGGAGCACCCGGAGGAAACCCACGCACACACGGGGAGGACGTGCAGACTCCGCACAGACAGTGACCCAGCCGGGAATCGAACCTGGGACCCTGGAGCTGTGAAGCATTTATGCTAACCACTATGACAGATATTGACAGGTAGATAGATAGATAGAATCTGCCTGTGTTTGAGATAACGTAGATATTGGTATAAATTGTCTGGGTATATAAATAGAGAGAGAGAGAATAAGTCCTTTTAAAATAAATTTAGAGCATCCAATTCTTTCTTTCCCAATTAAGGGGCAAGTTAGCGTGGCCAAGTCACCTCACCTGAACATCCTTGGGTTGTGGGGGTGAGACCCACGCAGACACGGGGAGAATGTGCAAACTCCACACGGACAGTGAGCCGGGGCCGGGGTGAGGGAGAATATGTGTGTGTGTGTGAGTGTGTTTGATAGGGATAAACGGTGGGTTAGAGATGGAGATGGAGGAGAGACTGTTAGTGTGTGTGTGTGTGTGAGGGAGAGGAATGAGACAGAATCGTGTGTGTGTCTGTGTGTGGTTAGGCGGAGGAACGAATGACGTGTATTGACGCCGGATTTCAGAGCAAGGGATTGCTGTACTTTCGAGCAGAAAGTGGCCAATTCTGCGTCCGAGAAAGGGTTAAATTGTTGTGAATGTTGTGCAGAGACGGGCTGCAGAATCACCTTTGACCAGCGTGCTAACCTGCCCCCAACTCGCGGGATCAGGCACTGTTGACTTTACTCGTTCTGAAGCGCCGATTCGGATGGCAGGGTGCCCAGAGGGGCCAGCAGAGTGTTGACAAACTTAGACACGTGTCGCTTTGAGAGTTTGCAAAAGAACGGTCAAGTGTACCCAACAAATGGCATCACGCTGGAGCCAACACTGTACCTCTCTCTCTCTCTCTCTCTCTCTCCCTTCAGCCCCTTTTTCGTACTCCAAAGGATTCCCTCACCCTGACCTGTACATCTTTGGACACTAAGGGACAATTTAACACGGCCAATCCACCTAACCTGCGCATCTTTGGACACTAAGGGACAATTTAACACGGCCAATCCACCCTAACCTGCACATCTTTGGACACTGAGGGACAATTTAACACGGCCAATCCCCCTAACCTGTACATCTTTGGACACTAAGGGACAATTTAACACGGCCAATCCACCTAACCTGTACATCTTTGGACACTGAGGGACAATTTAACATGGCCAATCCACCTAACCTGTACATCTTTGGACACTGAGGGACAATTTAACATGGCCAATCCACCTAACCTGTACATCTTTGGACACTGAGGGACAATTTAACACGGCCAATCCACCTAACCTGCACATCTTTGGACACTGAGGGACAATTTAACACGGCCAATCCACCCTAACCTGTACATCTTTGGACACTGAGGGACAATTTAACACGGCCAATCCACCCTAACCTGTACATCTTTGGACACTAAGGGACAATTTAACACGGCCAATCCCCCAACCTGTACATCTTTGGGCACTAAGGGACAATTTAACATGGCCAATCCACCTAACCTGTACATCTTTGGACACTGAGGGACAATTTAACACGGCCAATCTACCTAACCTGTACATCTTTGGACACTGAGGGACAATTTAACACGGCCAATCCACCTAACCTGTACATCTTTGGACACTGAGGGACAATTTAACACGGCCAATCCACCTAACCTGTACACCTTTGGACACTCAGGGGCAACTTAACACGGCCAATCCCCCTAACCTGTACATCTTTGGACACTAAGGGACAATTTAACACAGCCAATCCCCCTAACCTGTACATCTTTGGACACTAAGGGACAATTTAACACGGCCAATCCACCTAACCTGTACATCTTTGGACACTGAGGGACAATTTAACACGGCCAATCCACCTAACCTGTACATCTTTGGGCACTGAGGGACAATTTAACACGGCCAATCCCCCTAACCTGTACATCTTTGGACACTAAGGGACAATTTAACACGGCCAATCCACCTAACCTGTACATCTTTGGACACTATTCGACTGCAGTGTTCTTCACTCCCCAACTTCCCAGTGTGAGTTGGAGGAACACAGGAACCCGGACAGGTGTAGGGCAAGTCATGCATGGGTTTGTCAGGGGCCCGAACAAATTTGATTGAATGTTTTTGAGGAGGGTCGACGAGGGGGGCGTAGTTGATGTACTGTATGTGGATTTCAGCCAAGTCTTTGACAAGGTCCCACGTGGCAGACTTATAAAGAATTTAACGCTGAAGAATGTGAGGTGTACACTTTGGCAGGAATAACGCGACAAGGAAATATTCAATGAATGGCCTGACACTGGGCAGGTCGGATGGACAAAGAGACCTCGGCGTGTGTGCCCACCGATCCCTGAAGGCAGATGGATGGGCAGGTTAACAGGCTGGTGTTAAGGCACATGAGACACGCGCCTTCTTCAGCCGAGACATAGATGAGGAAAGCAGGGTGGTCGTGTTGCTGGATAGAACTTTGGGGAGGTCACAGCTGGAGCACCGTGGGAAGTTCTGGTCGCCACATTATAGTGTTATGGGAGAGGTGTTTTCACAACCCTAAAATGTATCATGGACTTCAACCAACCCCCCCCCCCCCTTTAATGTATTGTCCCTTTTGAAGCACACGGCTTGATCTCCAGGGTGTGGTATGACAATTATGGACACTGTGGGTTTTTGAACACAAAACAATGTTTATTCCATGAATTCAACTTAACCTTTTAAATAAGCATTGGATCACTTAACACCCCTTATTTCAAAGATAAAATAATACAACACTAAATAATCCTTCAGTTGTTCCTTAAGGGACTTAACACCTTTAAACAGAAACACCGCAGGTTAAAGGCATTACTATTATGCGTTTTAATCACCCAAATTATTCAGATAGTCTTTCCTGGCCGAGATCACAGCAGACCCAGCTCACTGCAAACACAGACACACCCCAAGCTCTTTTTCTTCATCCAGCTCACAGCAAACCAGCCAGGCACTTTTCAGCTGCTCTCTCTCTCAAACTGTAACTAAAAGCAGAAGTGAGCTCAGCTCCTCCCCACCCTGTGACATCACTTCAGTCACCTGAGCTGCTCCATTTCTCAAAGGTGCATTGCTCAACCATCCGTTTCTTAAAGGCACTCTCACATGGCAATCGGATATGATTGTACTGGAGGGCCATCGAGGTGTACAGAAAAGGCCACTCGGCCCATCAAGTGTGACCCGGGATAGCAAGCGCAGGTCGGAATCCTTCTTAAGTGTTACGAGGGCCTCCGCCACCCTTTCAGGCAGGGAGTTCCAGACTCCCAGCATCCTCTGGGTGACCAGGTGTGTCCACAGATCCCCCTCTTGCCCCTCACCTGAAATCTCCGCCCCCCACTCGACCCCTCCGCCTGTCTGTGCTCTTCATACTTTTATACATCTCAATCTTGCCCACCCACCCCTCAGTCCCCTCTGCCCCAAGGAAAACAATCCCAGTCTTGACAATCAAAGAGTAAAGGACAGTACAGCACAGGAACAGGCCCTTCGGCCCTCCCAGCCTGTACCGGTCATAATACCAAACTTGGCCAAAAAAACCCTCAGCACTTCCTTGTGCCGTATCCATCTATACCCACCGTAGCCATGTGTTTGTCAAGATGCCTTTGAACAGCGTTAATGTATCTGCTTCAACCTCCCCTGGCCACACGTTCCAGGCCCCCACCACCCTCTGCGTAAAAAACCTGCCTCGCATATCTCTAAACTTTGCCCCACTGACATAAGAACATAAGAACTAGGAGCAGGAGTAGGCCATCTGGCCCCTCGAGCCTGCTCCGCCATTCAATTAGATCATGGCTGATCTTTTGTGGACTCAGCTCCACTTTCCGGCCCGAACACCATAACCCTTAATCCCTTTATTCTTCAAAAAACTATCTATCTTTACCTTAAAAACATGTAATGAAGGAGCCTCAACTGCTTCACTGGGCAAGGAATTCCATAGATTCACAACCCTTTGGGTGAAGAAGTTCCTCCTAAAGTCAGTCCTAAATCTACTTCCCCTTATTTTGAGGCTATGCCCCCTAGTTCTGCTGTCACCCGCCAGTGGAAACAACCTGCCCGCATCTATCCTATCTATTCCCTTCATAATTTTAAATGTTTCTATAAGATCCCCCCTCATCCTTCTAAATTCCAACGAGTACAGTCCCAGTCTACTCAACCTCTCCTCATAATCCAACCCCTTCAGCTCTGGGATTAACCTAGTGAATCTCCTCTGCACACCCTCCAGCGCCAGTACGTCCTTTCTCAAGTAAGGAGACCAAAACTGAACACAATACTCCAGGTGTGGCCGCACTAACACCTTATACAATTGCAACATAACCTCCCTAGTCTTAAACTCCATCCCTCTAGCAATGAAGGATAACATTCCATTTGCCTTCTTAATCACCTGTTGCACTTGTAAACCAACCTTCTGTGACTCATGCACTAGCACACCCAGGTCTCTCTGCACAGCGGCATGCTTTAATATTTTATTGACCTTAAATCTATGCCCCCTGACCCCTCCAGCCTGGGAAAGAGTGCCTGCCCATCCACTCTATCCGTGCCCCTCATAGTCTTGTGGACCTCTATCAGGTCGCCCCTCAACCTCCGTCGTTCTAATGAAAACGGTCTCTATCCAGCCTCTCAGCACAGCTAACACCCTCCAGACCTGGCCAACATCCTGGCAAATCTCCTCTGCGCCCTTTTACTCTGCTGTCACATCCCTCCTCTCATGTGGCGACGCGAGCTGGGCACAATGCGCTCGCTGCGGTTGTAAAAGTTGGGCCTTCGCCCGTTGGGGGCTGAGCAGGATGCGGGGCCGGGGGGGGGGGGGGGGGGGAGGGAGGAGGAGGGGGGGGGGGGGTAAGTGAACTCTTTGAAACGTATCGTGCCGACCGGGCGGAGGTGAGGGCAATGATATGGCGATCGAAGCTTAGCCAAAGGGACCCGGGTGTCCATGTCCGACAGTCGCTGCAAATCAGGGCCCAGGTCCCAGCGGGCAGCTTGTCAGGGAGGCGAATGATACACAGAGGCCCAACAATTGTTGGAGCTGCGGACAGTGAAGAGGATTGTCAGAGGAGCCAGCAGGATTATAAACTGGCTGGAGTCTTGGCCGGAGGAATGGGGTTTAATCCGGACATGTGCGAGGTAATGCACTTTGGAAGGTCTAACGGATGTCAGAACGACACAATAAATACACAGAAGAAAGAACAGAGAAAAGTACAGCACAGGAACAGGCCCTTCGGCCCTCCAAGCCTGTGCCGACCATGCTGCCCGTCTAACCTAAAATCTACACTTCCTGGGGTCCGTATCCCTCTATTCCCATCCTATTCATGTATTTGTCAAGATGCCCCTTAAACGTCACTATCGTCCCTGCTTCCACCACCTCCTCCGGCAGCGAGTTCCAGGCACCCACTACCCTCTGTGTAAAAAACCTGCCTCGTACATCTCCTCTAAACCTTGCCCCTCGCACGTTAAACCTATGCCCCCTAGTAATTGATCCCTCTACCCTGGGGAAAAAGCCTCTGACTATCCACTCTGTCTACGCCCCTCATAATTTTGTCGAAATCTATCAGGTCGCCCCTCAACCTCCGTCGTTCCAGTGAGAACAAACCGAGTTTATTCAACCGCTCCTCATAGCTAATGCCCTCCATACCAGGCAACATCCTGGTAAATCTCTTCTGCACCCTCTCTGAACCGTCTACATCCTTCTGGTAATGTGGCGACCATAATTGAACACTATACTCCAAGTGCGGCCTAACTAAGGTTCTATACAGCTGCAACATGACTTGCCAATTCTTATACTCAATGCCCCAGCCAATGAAGGCAAGCATGCCTTATGCCTTCTTGACTACCTTCTCCACCTGTGTTGCCCCTTTCAGTGACCTGTGGACCTGTACACCTAGATCTCTCTGACTGTCAATACTCTTGAGGGTTCTACCATCCACTGTATATTCCCTACCTGCATTAGACCTTCCAAAATGCATTACCTCACATTTGTCCAGATTAAACTCCATCTGCCATCTCTCCGCCCAAGTCTCCAAACGATCTAAATCCTGCTGTATCCTCTGACAGTCCTCATTGCTGTGGTAGAACTCTTCCAAGTATTGACAGGCGGAGAGATCTGGGCGTACAGGTCCACAGGTCACTGAAAGGGGCAATACAGGTGGAGAAGGTAGTCAAGAAGGCATACGGCATGCTTGCCCTCATTGGCCGGGGCATTGAGTATAAGAATTGGCAAGTCATGTTGCAGCTGTATCGAACCTTAGTTAGGCCACACTTGGAGTATAGTGTTCAATTCTGGACGCCACACTACCAGAAGGATGTGGAGGCTTTAGAGAGGGCGCAGAAGAGATTTACCAGGATGTTGCCCGGTATGGAGGGCATTAGCTATGAGGAGAGGTTGAATAAACTCACGGCAGCACGGTAGCATGGTGGTTAGCATAAATGCTTCACAGCTCCAGGGTCCCAGATTCGATTCCCGGCTGGGTCACTGTCTGTGCGGAGTCTGCACGTCCTCCCCGTGTGTGCGTGGGTTTCCTCCGGGTGCTCTGGTTTCCTCCCACAGTCCAAAGATGTGCGGGTTAGGTGGATTGGCCATCATAAATTGCCCGTAGTGTCCTAAAAAAAATGTAAGGTTAAGGGGGGATTGTTGGGTTATGGGTATAGGGTGGATACGTGGGTTTGAGTAGGGTGATCATGGCTCAGCACAACATCGAGGGCCGAAGGGCCTGTTCTGTGCTGTACTGTTCTAAAAAAAAACTCGGTTTGTTCTCACTGGAACGACGGAGGTTCAGGGGCGACCTGATAGAGGTCTACAAAATTATGAGGGGCACAGACAGAGTGGATAGTCGGAGGCTTTTCCCCAGGGTAGAGGGGTCAATTACTAGGGGGCATAGGTTTAAGGTGCGAGGGGCAAGGTTTAGAGGAGATGTACGAGGCAAGTTTTTTACACAGAGGGTAGTGGGTGCCTGGAACTCGCTGCCGGAGGAGGTGGTGGAAGCAGGGACGATAGTGACATTTAAGGGGCATCTTGACAAACATGAATAGGGTGGGAATGGAAGGATATTGACTCTGTAAGCGCAGATTGTGGTGATATGATTTGCATACCTGTCTGCCATTGGTGTAGAACACCGGCTTACCATTGGCCCTGGTCGGTCATGTGCCTCCCGGCCGATTGGTTGAGGCAAGTCATGTGACTTGTCAAGTCGGTCGGGGCCTCACGGTAGCATGGTGGTTAGCATCAATGCTTCACAGCTCCAGGGTCCCAGGTTCGATTCCCGGCTGGGTCACTGTCTGTGTGGAGTCTGCACGTCCTCCCCGTGTGTGCGTGGGTTTCCTCCGGGTGCTCCGGTTTCCTCCCACAGTCCAAAGATGTGCGGGTTAGGTGGATTGGCCATGCTAAATTGCCCGTAGTGTAAGGTTAATGGGGGATTGTTGGGTTACGGGTATACGGGTTACGTGGGTTTAAGTAGGGTAATCATTGCTCGGCACAACATCGAGGGCCGAAGGGCCTGTTCTGTGCTGTACTGTTCTAAATGACTGCTCTCCGATTGGTTGAGAGCCTGAGTTAACCCCGCCTCCTGACCGAAGTATAAATAGTCGAAGCGCCCGCCGGTCGTCCATTTTATTGCAGACAACCGCAGGGCTAAGTTCTGGCTGATTAAAGCCTAACGTTTGTCAAGCAACTCGTCTCTCGTGCAATTGATGGCTCATCACAGGTACCACGGTCAGTACAGGCCTGGAGGGACGAAGGGCCTGTTCCTGTGCCGTGTTGTTCATTGTTCCTTGCAAGAGGGCTTGAACGTGGCATCAAGGATGTCTTATTGCAGCTGTACTGAGGCCTTGCCTGGAGCGCTGGGTGGAGATTTAGTCTCTTGATCTAAGGCCGGTGATTCTTTCCACAGAGGGAGAGATCAGCGAAGATTCCCCCGGCCGATACACGGCTTGGCGCACGGAGCTGCCCGGTCGACTCCCCCCCCCCCCCCCCCCCCCCCCACCACCGCGTTCATCAGTATTGGGTCGAGCGAAGAGAGGGGGGGTCTCATTGAAAATGCTGCTGACACGGTAGCAGAGTGGCTAGCACTGTGGCTTCACAGCTCCAGGGTCCCAGGTTCGATTCCCCACTGGGTCACTGTCTGTGCGGAGTCTGCACGTTCTCCCCGTGTCTGCGTGGGTTTCCTCCGGGTGCCCCGGATTGCTCCCACGGTCCAAAGATGTGCCAGGTTAGCTGGATTGGCCGTGTTAAATTGTCCCTCAGTGCCCAAAGATGTACAGGTTAGGTGGATTGGCCGTGTTAAATTGTCCCTTAGTGCCCAAAGATGTACAGGTTAGGGTGGATTGGCCATGTTAAATTGTCCCTTAGTGCCCAAAGATGTACAGGTTAGGTGGATTGGCCGTGTTAAATTGCCCCTTAGTATCCAAAGATGTACAGGTTAGGTGGATTGGCCGTGTTAAATTGTCCCTTAGTGTCCAAAGATGTACAGGTTAGGTGGATTGGCCGAGTTAAATTGTCCCTTAGTGTCCAAAGATGTACAGGTTAGGTGGATTGGCCGTGTTAAATTGTCCCTCAGTGTCCAAAGATGGACAGGTTAGGTGGATTGGCCATGTTAAATTGCCCCTTAGTGTCCAAAGATGTACAGGTCAGGTGGATTGGCCGTGTTAAATTGTCCCTTAGTGTCCAAAGATGTGCAGGTTAGGTGGATTGGCCGTGATTAATTGTCCCTTAGTGTCCAAAAATGTACAGGTTAGGTGGATTGGCCGTGTTAAATTGTCCCTTAGTGTCCAAAGATGTACAGTTTAGGTGGATTGGCCGTGTTAAATTGTCCCTCAGTGACCATTAGGAGGGGTTATTGGGTTACGGGGATAGGGTGGAAGTGAGGGTTTAAGTGTGTCGGTGCAGACTCGATGGGCCGAATGGCCTCCTTCTGCACTGTATGTTCTATGACTAGGGCTGGAGAGGCAAGGAAATGCTGTTCTCTCTGGTTGAGGGAGGCCTAAAAGAAGGGGTCACGGAAGGGCGTAGAACAAGGGGTCACAGTGGGGCCTAGAACAAGGGGTCACGGAGTAGCCTAGAACAAGGGGTTACAGTGGGGCCTAGAACAAGGGGTCACAGTGGGGCCTAGAACAAGGGGTCACAGAGGAGCCTAGAACAAGGGGTCACAGTGGGGCCTAGAACAAGGGGTCACAGAGGAGCCTAGAACAAGGGGTCACGGTGGGGCCTGGAACAAGGGGTCACGGAGGAGCCTAGAACAAGGGGTCACAGTGGGGCCTGGAACAAGGGGTCACAGTGGGGCCTAGAACAAGGGGTCACAGAGGGGCCTAGAACAAGGGGTCACAGTGGGGCCTAGAACAAGGGGTCACAGTGGGGCCTAGAACAAGGGGTCAAAGTGGGGCCTAGAACAAGGGGTCACAGTGGGGCCTAGAACAAGGGGTCACGGAGTAGCCTAGAACAAGGGGTCACAGTGGGGCCTGGAACAAGGGGTCACGGAGGGGCCTCCAACAAAGGATTACGGAGGGGCGTAGATCAAGGGGTCATGGAGGGGGCTGAGAACAAGGGGTCACGGAGCAGCCTAGAACAAGGGGTCACGGAGCGGCCTAGAACAAGGGGTCACAGTGGGGCCTAGAACAAGGGGTCACAGTGGGGCCGAGAACAAGGGGTCACGGAGCGGCCTAGAAGAAGGAGTCACAGTGGGGCCTCCAACAAAGGATCACGGAGGTGCGTAGATCAAGGGGTCATGGAGGGGGCTGAGAACAAGGGGTCACGGAGCAGCCTAGAACAAGGGGTCACGGAGCGGCCTAGAACAAGGGGTCACGGAGGGGGCCGAGAACAAGGGGTCACGGAGCGGCCTAGAACAAGGGGTCACAGTGGGGCCTAGAACAAGGGGTCACAGTGGGGCCGAGAACAAGGGGTCACGGAGCGGCCTAGAACAAGGGGTCACAGTGGGGCCTGGAACAAGGGGTCACAGTGGGGCCTAGAACAAGGGGTCACGGAGGGGGCCGAGAACAAGGGGTCACGGTCCCCGGCCAAGGGGGTAGAGTCACTTTGGACAGAGGTGAGGAGACATTTCTTCATCGGAGGGAGGGGAGCCTGTGGAGCCCCTCTGAGGCGCGGAAGGAGGTGGACGCCAAGGGGCTGACCTGAGAAGGCTCACAGATTGCCGGATTCCGAAGGGGTCAAAGGGGAGAGCGAGCCTGAGAGCGCGGCACTGAGATTGAGGATCGGCACGACCGTGTCGGACCCTGACATTCACGGAACCTGGGACCTCATGGAACCCCGACAGGACAGAAGGAGGCCCTCTGGCACCTTCCCTCCGAGAGAGCTCCCTCCCCAGGCCCGATCGGCTTCCCCCCCCCCCCCCTCCCCTCCCCCTCCCCCACCCAGCCCATCTATCCCCGTAACCCCCAGCTGACCTGCACAGCTTCGGACTGGGAGCTCAGGGTTATGACTATTTGTGGAGATCGTTGCCAGCGATGCCGAGGTAAACAGGGCAAAGGGCAACTCCACTGTTTGCACGACCCCGTCCTCGAGATTCGCCTGCCTGATGCCGCTCTGGTAGCTCGGAGAGTTAACAGACCTCGGAGACGTGACCCATTCCATCGATCGCGGCCGTGTTGACTCTCTGAAGGGGCAGCCACTTCTGCCCTTTCCCCGTAAACTCCCCCCCCACTCCCGGCAAGACCCCCACCCCGACCCTCACCCGGTCGAATTGGAAAGCAGGCGACGCGATCGAGGGCGAGGCAGGTTTCCGTCAAGGGGGAGGAATGAACCGGGGAACGGCTGCTTTCTGAGACGCCGAGGGAGCCGTGGAGCGCGACCCGATCACAATGGGAGCCCAGCGCCCTGCCTCGAATTCACGGCAGTGAGCGCCGCTGCCTCACGGCGCCAGGGTCCCGGGTTCGATTCCCGGCTGGGTCACTGTCTGTGCGGAGTCGGCACGTCCTCCCCGTGTCTGCGTGGGTTTCCTCCGGGTGCTCCGGTTTCCTCCCACAGTCCAAAGATGTACAGGTTAGGGGGATTGGCCGCGTTAAAATGCATAGAATCATGGAATTTGCAGTACAGAAGGAGGCCATTCGGCCCATCGAGTCTGCACCGGCCCTTGGAAAGAGCACCCTACCCAAGGTCAACACCTCCACCCGATCCCTGTAACACAATAACCCCACCTAACCTTTTTGGACACTGAGGGACAATTTAACACGGCCAATCCACCTAACCTGTACATCTTTGGACACTAAGGGACAGTTTAACACGGCCAATCCACCTAACCTGTACATCTTTGGGCACTGAGGGACAATTTAGCACGGCCAATCCACCTAACCTGTACATCTTTGGACACTAAGGGACAATTTAACACGGCCAATCCCCCTAACCTGTACATCTTTGGACACTGAGGGACAATTTAACACGGCCAATCCACCTAACCTGTACATCTTTGGACACTAAGGGACAATTTAACACGGCCAATCCCCCTAACCTGTCCATCTTTGGACACTAAGGGACAATTTAACACGGCCAATCCCCCCTAACCTGTACATCTTTGGACACTAAGGGACAATTTAACACGGCCAATCCACCTAACCTGCCCATCTTTGGACTGTGGGAGGAAACCGGAGCACCCGGAGGAAACCCACGCACACAGGGGGAGGACGTGCAGACTCCGCACAGACAGTGACCCAGCCGGGAACCGAACCTGGGACCCTGGAGCTGTGAAGCATTTGTGCTAACCAACATGCTACCGTACTGCCCCTTTATTCAACCTCTCCTCATAGCTAATGCCCTCCATACCAGGCAACATCCTGGTCAATCTCTTCTGCCACCCTCTCTAAAGCCTCCACATCCTTCTGGTAGTGTGGCAACCCAGAATTGAACACTGTACTCCAAGTGTGGCCTAACTAAGGTTCTATACAGCTGCAACATGACTTGCCAATTCTTATACTCAATGCCCCGGCCAATGAAGGCAAGCATGCCGTCTGCCTTCTTGACTACCTTCTCCACCTGTGTCGCCCCTTTCAGTGACCTGTGGACCTGTACACCTAGATCTCTCTGACTGTCAATACTCTTGAGGGTTCTACCATTCACTGTATATTCCCTACCTGCGTTAGACCTTCAAAAATGCATTACCTCACATTTGTCCAGCTTAAACTCCATCTGCCACCTCTCCGCCCAAGTCTCCAAACGATCTAAATCCTGCTGTACCCTCTGACAGTCCTCATCGCTATCCGCAATTCCACCAACCTTTGTGTCGTCTGCAAACATACTAATCAGACCAGTTACATTTTCCTCCAAATCATTTATATATACTACGAACAGCAAAGGTCCCAGCACTGATCCCTGCGGAACACCACTAGTCACAGCCCTCCAATCAGAAAAGGTCCCGGCGTGAAGAGGCTCTCAGTTCGAGGGCCAATGAGGGAAGGCCAAGAAATGTCAACGCAGCCGGCCGCGCCCCCGTCCCCACCGACCAATTGAACAAGAACATCGCTCCCCCCACTCCCCACCCGCATCTCATAGGGAGTTCACCCTCCGTGCCCCCCCCCCTCCGCATCGCTCCCAGTTCCCCCCCTCTCCCCAGTTCCCGGGCATCATGCTTCCCCTACCGCCGCCCCTCGAACCCCCTCCTCTGCGAGCCGAGGTCCCGGACCGCTCCCTCTACAAGGCCGACCCCCCCCTCCCTCCCCCCCTTCCCCCGCACGCCCATTCCGGACTCAACATTGAGCTCGACAACCGAGGGGGCGTGGGGGGAGGGGGGGGGCGTGTGGGGGAGAGGGGGGGGGGGTGCTCACAGTTTAGAAATAAGGGGTTGCCCCCCCCCCCCCCCCCACTCTGAAACGGAGGTGCGGAGACGATATTATTTTCAACTTGAAGGCCAGGAACCAGCTGGAGCTTTCTCCTGTCCCACCGATGAGACGTTGTTGAGGAACATAGAACATAGAACATAGAACAGAGAACATAGAACATAGAACAGAGAACATAGAACAGAGAACAGAGAACAGAGAACAGAGAACAGAGAACATAGAACATAGAACATAGAACAGAGAACAGAGAACAGAGAACAGAGAACAGAGAACAGAGAACAGAGAACAGAGAACAGAGAACAGAGAACAGAGAACATAGAACATAGAACAGAGAACAGAGAACAGAGAACAGAGAACAGAGAACAGAGAACAGAGAACAGAGAACAGAGAACAGAGAACAGAGAACATAGAACAGAGAACATTACAGCGCAGTACAGGCCCTTCGGCCCTCGATGTTGCGCCAACCTGTGAAACCCCTCTAAAGCCCATCTACACTATTCCCTTATCGACCATACGTCTATCCAATGACCATTTGAATGCGTTTAGTGTTGGCGAGTCTACTACTGTTGCAGGCAGGGCATTCCACACCCTTACTACTCTCTGAGTAAAGAACCTCCCTCTGACATCTGTCCTAAATCTATCTCCCCTCAATTTAAAGTTATGTCCCCTCGTGCTGGACATCACCATCCGGGGAAAAAGGCTCTCACTGTCCACCCTATCTAATCCTCTGATCATCTTGTATGCCTCAATTAAGTCACCTCTTAACTTTCTTCTCTCTAACGAAAACAGTCCCTCAGCCTTTCCTCATAAGATTTTCCCTCCATACCAGGCAACATCCTGGTAAATCTCCTCTGCA
>NW_024055769.1:0-21567 GCF_902713615.1 Scyliorhinus canicula | reverse complement strand
GTTGTGAGGCATGACCTACCCTTCACAAAACCATGCTGACTATCCCTAATCATATTATTCCTATCTAGATGATTATAAATCGTATCTTTTATAATCCTCTCCAAGACCTTACCCACCACAGACGTTAGGCTCACCGGCCTATAGTTACCGGGGTTATCTCTACTCCCCTTCTTGAACAAAGGGACCACATTTGCTATCCTCCAGTCCTCTGGCACTATTCCTGTAGCCAATGATGACCTAAAAATCAAAGCCAAAGGCTCAGCAATCTCTTCCCTGGCTTCCCAGAGAATCCTAGGATAAATCCCATCCGGCCCCGGGGACTTATCTATTTTCACCTTGTCCAGAATTGCCAACACTTCTTCCCTACGCACATCAATGCCATCTATTCTAATAGCCTGGGTCTCAGCATTCTCCTCCACAATATTATCTTTTTCTTGAGTGAATACTGACGAAAAGTATTCATTTAGTATCTCGCTTATCTCCTCAGCCTCCACACACAACTTCCCACCACTGTCCTTGACTGGCCCTACTCTTACCCTAGTCATTCTTTTATTCCTGACATACCTATAGAAAGCTTTTGGGTTTTCCTTGATCCTACCTGCCAAAGACTTCTCATGTCCCCTCCTTGCTCGTCTTAGCTCTCTCTTTAGATCCTTCCTCGCTTCCTTGTGACTATCAAGCGCCCCAACTGAAACTTCACGCCTTATCTTCACATAGGCCTCCTTCTTCCTCTTAACAAGAGATTCCACTTCTTTGGTAAACCATGGTTCCCTCGCTCGACCCCTTCCTCCCTGCCTGACTGGTACGTACTTATCAAGAACACGCAATAGCTGTTCCTTGAACAAGCTCCACATATCCAGTGTGCCCAACCCTTGCAGCCTACTTCTCCAACCTACACATCCTAAGTCATGTCTAATGGCATCATAATTGCCCTTCCCCCAGCTATAACTCTTGCCCTGCGGGGTATACTTATCCCTTTCCATCACTAACGTAAAGGTCACCGAATTGTGGTCACTGTTTCCAAAGTGCTCACCTACCTCCAGATCTAACACCTGGCCTGGTTCATTACCCAAAACCAAATCCAATGTGGCCTCGCCTCTTGTTGGCCTGTCAACATTTTGTGTCAGGAAACCCTCCTGCACACATTGTACAAAGAACGACCCATCTAATGTACTCGAACTATATCTTTTCCAGTCAATATTTGGAAAGTTAAAGTCTCCCATAACAACTACCCTGTTACTTTCGCTCTTTTCCAGAATCATCTTCGCCATCCTTTCCTCTACATCCCTAGAACTATTAGGTGGCCTATAGAAAACTCCCAACAGGGTGACCACTCCTTTCCTGTTTCTAACCTCAGCCCATACTACCTCGGAAGAAGAGTCCCCATCTAGCATCCTTTCCGCCACCGTAATACTGTCCTTGACTAGCAGCGCCACACCTCCCCCTCTTTTACCCCCTTCTCTGAGCTTACTAAAACACTTAAACCCGGAACCTGCAACAACCATTCCTGTTCCTGCTCTATCCATGTCTCTGAAATGGCCACAACATTGAAGTCCCAGGTACCAACCCATGCTGCCAGTTCCCCTACCTTATTTTGTATACTCCTGGCATTGAAGTAGACACACTTCAAACCACCTACCTGAACACTGGCACCCTCCTGCGAAGTCAAATCTGTGCTCATGACCTCTGTACTCTCAATCTCCCGTACCCCAAAACTACAATCCAGGTTCCCATGCCCCTGCTGAATTAGTTTAAACCCCCCCAAAGAGCACTAACAAATCTCCCCCCCAGGATATTGGTGCCCCTCAGGTTCAGATGTAGACCATCCTGTCTATAGAGGTCCCACCTTCCCCAGAAAGAGCCCCAGTTATCCAGAAATCCGAATCCCTCCCGCCTGCACTATCCCTGTAGCCACGTGTTTAATTGCTCTCTCTCCCTATTCCTCATCTCACTATCACGTGGCACAGGCAACAACCCAGAGATAACAACTCTGTTTGTTCTCGCTCTGAGCTTCCATCCTAGCTCCCTAAAGGCCTGCCTGACATCCTTGTCCCCTTTCCTACCTATGTCGTTAGTGCCAATGTGGACTACGACTTGGGGCTGCTCCCCCTCCCCCTTAAGGACCCGGAAAACACGATCCGAGACATCACTTACCCTTGCACCTGGGAGGCAACATACCAAACGTGAGTCTCTCTCGCTCCCACAAAATCTCCTATCTGTGCCCCTGACTATTGAGTCCCCAATTACTAGTGTTCTACTCCTTTCCCCCCTTCCCTTCTGAGCAACAGGGACAGACTCCGTGCCAGAGGCCCGTACCCCATGGCTTACCCCTGGTAAGTCGTCCCCCCCACAAGTATCCAAAACGGTATACTTGTTACTCAGGGGAACGACCGCAGAGGGTCCCTGCACTGACTGCTTCTTCCCAGTCCCTCTTACAGTTACCCGTCAATCTCCAGTCTTTGGTGTAACTACTTCCCTGAAGCTCCTATCTATGACCTCCTCTGCCTCCCGAATGATCCGAAGTTCATCCAGCTCAAGCTCCAGGTCCCTAACACGGTTTTTGAGGAGCTGGAGTTGGGTGCACTTCCCACAGATGAAATCAGCAGCGACACTGACGGCGTCCCTCACCTCAAACATTCTGCAGGAGGAGCATTGTACTGCCGTCCCTGACATCACCTCTAGAGTTAAAAAAAACAAGAAAAATAAAGGAAGAGCTTACCTGATGTTCCCTCAAACCCTGCTCCCGCTGAAAGGTAAGCGAATTTAAAGGCACTCACTCACCTTCACGACAGGCCCCTGCTCCCACTTCCCAATGACCGTGGGGTTTTTTTTTGGTTAGAGGAGGAGGTAGGGTGGAAAACACTGACGATGTGTCTCGCTCTCGGGGGGAAAGGGGGATGTGGTGATCACAAGTTAACTAGATGCAACACAACTGAGCAAACACTAGAGGGGGCACGGGAGAGCCATATAAATAGACGGGGACAGGCAGTGAGGACACTTCACTAAGGGCAGAACTTGGAGCAACACACACGCCAGCTAGGAACACTGAAGGTAACCTTAGGAAACAGCTCTGAAGAGAGAACGAACTCACAATAAAGCATCTTCTCCACATTTGAGACTACGAGCTTTATTAAGACACGAGGAACAACACATGGTACCAGGAGTGGCTTCAGACGCTTACTACAGGACAACTCCTGTTGGGACAGCACGGTAGCATTGTGGATAGCACAATGGCTTCACAGCTCCAGGGTCCCAGGTTGGATTCCGGCTTGGGTCACTGTCTGTGCGGAGTCTGCACATCCTCCCCGTGTGTGTGTGTGGGTTTCCTCCGGGTGCTCCGGTTTCCCCCCACAGTCCAAAGATGTGCGGGTTAGGTGGATTGGGCATGCTAAATTGCCCTTAGTGTCCAAAATTGGCAATAGTGTTGGGTGGGGTTGCTGGGTTATGGGGATAGGGTGGAGGTGTTAACCTTGGGTAGGCTGCTCTTTCCAAGAGGCGGTGCAGACTCGATGGGCTGAATGGCCTCCATCTGCACTGTAATTTCTATGATTCTATGAACTCAGTGGCAGACACAGAAAGAACAAAATGGCACGGAAATCTCCTACTGGACATTCGACTCGGGAAGGCATCGCTGATGGGAGGAAGTGCCTTGGATTCACACCTCAGCTGGACACGACTGGAAATGTAAAAAGTGTCTGGGAAAGGTTTAGTTCGGTTTCGGTATCGCAGCAAATGATGCAGCAGCAGCCTCAGACCAAATTAAAATAGCAATTCTCATCGAAGGAAATGAAGCTACGAAAGTTTATAATAGATTTAAATACTCAAAAGGTGAAGACGGAAACAGCTTACAAACGGTACTAAACACATTTGAAGAGCGCTGTGAGGAATTTGAACAGCAAGGCATGCTCAGAGTCCAAACAGCTCTGAAGAGAGAACAAACTCACAATAAAGCATCTTCTCCACCTTTGAGACTACGAGCTTTATGAAGACACGAGGAACGACACATGGTACCAGGAGTGGCTTCAGACACTTACAACAACAACTCAATTAAAATAGCAATTCTCATCGAAGGACATGAAGCTACGAAAGTGTATAATGGATTTAAATACTCAAAAGGTGAAGACAGAAACAGCTTACAAACGGTACAAAACCAATTTGAAGAGCGCTGTGAGGAATTTGCTCAGAGGCCAAACTGCACAGAGACTGAGTGACGCCAAACTTAAACAATCACCAAAAGAGCAAGAAATGGCCGACGAAAAGTACAGATCGAAAAGAAGAAATGACACGGGTTTCTCGCCAAGCCAAAAGGCCGAAACCCTGTCCAAATCGGGAAGAAAAGGTAACTTACGGATTCTGGGAGAACCGGTCCTGGTGGGACAGAGAAATGGCTGAAATGCGCCAAAAAAACGGCAAAAAAATGGCGTCGGTAAGCACCAAGAACTACAAATGGCGTCGGTAAGCACCAAGAACTACAAATGGCGTCCGCGCGTGCGCCGGAACCGGAAGCCGCGCGTGCGCGGTTTAAAAAAAAGATCGCGGCGCCGGCGGCGATGCGCATGCGCGAGCCGCGCGCGCACAGTCGAAAGAAGTTTGGGTGGCGGATCGGCACGCCGCGCACGCGCGATGGAGACAGAACCGCGCAGGGGAGGAGGCAGGCCGATTTGCGCGTGCGCGACGCGTTCCTGCGCGTGACGTCGTGACGTCCGAGCATCCCGACCGCGCCCACTTAAAAGGGAAATGCCCGCAAATTGAAAATCAGACACTTAAAGTGGTAAACGCAAACTTTCTTGCCCCAGAACACAGAAAGACGCCTGAACTTGCACCAGCAGTTAAAAACAACTGGCACAACACCCTGAAAAAAGCAGTCTGCACCACCCAAAGTGAAGAGAACAAAAAGAATTCCGAAACAACAAAGGATGATTTGTTTTTCGAAGAATACTACTCAGACACGGCTGAGACAGTCGGATATGCTTCTCACAGCATCAGCGACACGGTCGCAAAGCTCAACACGAATCAACTCGTGGTAGAAGAAGCCAACGAAGATGAAATGGGTATCAAGGAATACTACTCAGACATGGAGGAGTTATTTGGACATGCTGATCACAGCATCAGCGACACCGTTGCAAAGCTCAACACGACTCTACTCATGGTAGATGAATCCAACACCATGAGGCCATGGCAGCTCGTCGATACATTGGATGACAGCAATACCCAAGACGAAGACGACGCCACACAGAGAGCACAGGAAGACTCCACAGAGCGAGCGATGACAGGCTCCACAGTGCGAGTAATGAAAGACTCCAAAAGGGATGCAAGCAAACACTCCCTGGCGAACACCATGCATGAACAAGACCATGCAGGTAAACCCGCAGTATCTGAGCAACCACAAGCAGACTATGACAGTCTACCAAGCTCACATGAACAAGAAGAAGACAATGCACCTCTACCCACTGCATGCGAAGACAGTGACAAGATGATCACACTCGACGTACAGGATCACAGCGAGACTGACAGTTCTCAGCTTGTCTGTACAGAAGCACAGAGTCGGGCCACCCAACAGTCCAGAGAGACGATGCCGAAAGAAAACATGCAGATTTTGACCCCAGAAGAGGAGCACCTGGAGTCCAGAGAGATAACATCAACGGAAATCATGAAGATTTCAACTCCAGAAGCGGAGCACCAAGAGTCCGGAGACACCACGTCAACTGAAATCATGCAGATTTGGACTCCAGAAGAGGAGCGCCAGAAGTCCACAGACATCACGTCAATTGTAATCATGGAGGTTTTGACTCCAGAAGAGGAGCGCCAAGAATCCAGAGACACCACGTCAAACGAAATCGAGAAGAATTTGACTCCAGAAGAGGAGCACGACAAAAGCAAAGATGAGGAATCCAATTCTCCACAAATGATTGAGGTCACCTGCACCGATGCAACATCAGATCATCCGGACACTCGCTCTCTTTGCCAGGTTTATCCAGACACTTGCTCTCTTTGACCGGTTTAACCGGACATTCGCTCTCTTTGACCGGTTTATCTGTACACTCGCTTTCTTTGGGTTTGTGAGGTATTCCCGGTTTCCCGGGGTTTGTGAGATATTCCCGGTTTCCCGGGGTTTGTGAGGTATTCCCGGTATTCACAGGGTTTGTGAGGTATTCCCTGTATTCACTGGGTTTGTGATGTATTCCCGGTGTCCCGGCATTTATGAGGTATTCCCGGTTTCCTGTTGTTTGTGCGGTAATCCCTGTTTCCCTGGGTGTGTGAGGTATTCCCAGTATTCAGTGGGTTTGTGAGGTATTCCCGGTGTCCCAGGGTTTGTGAGGTATTCCCAGTTTCCCTGGGTTTGTGAGGTATTCCCGGTGTGCTGGTGTTTGCGAGGTGTTCCTGGTTTAGAGAGAGAGAGAGAAGAGAGAAATACAGCACAGAACAGGCCCTTCGGCCCACGATGTTGTGCCGAACTTTTATCCTAGGTTAATCATAGAATTTTGGACACTAAGGGCAATTTATCATGGCCAATCCACCCAACCTGCACATCTTTGGACTGTGGGAGGAAACCGCAGCACCCGGAGGAAACCCACGCACACACGGGGAAGATGTGCAGACTCCGCACAGACAGTGACCCAAGCTGAAATCAAACCTGGGACCCTGGAGCTGTGAAGAAATTGTGCTATCCACAATGCTACCGTGCTGCCCTTAAGAAGAAATTAATCTACACTCCATTATTCTACCCTAATCCATGTACCTATCCAATAGCCGCTTGAAGGTCCCTAACGTTTCCGACTCAACTACTTCCACAGGCAGTGCATTCCATGCCCCCACTACTCTCTGGCTAAAGAACCTACCTCTGGCATCCCCCCCTATATCTTCCACCATTTACCTTAAATTTATGTCCCCTTGTAATGGTGTGTTCCACCTGGGGAAAAAGTCTCTGACTGTCTACTCTATCTATTCCCCTGATCATCTTATAAACCTCTATCAAGTCGCCCCTCATCCTTCTCCAATCTGATGAGAAAAGGCCTAGCACCCTCAACCTTTCCTCGTAAGACCTACTCTCCATTCCAGGCAACATCCTGGTAAATCTCCTTTGCACCTTTTCCAAAGCTTCCACATCCTTCCTAAAATGAGGTGACCAGAACTGCACACAATACTCCAAATGTGGCCTGACCAAGGTTTTGTACAGCTGCATCATCACCTCACGGCTCTTAAATTCAATCCCTCTGCTAATGAACGCTAGCACACCATAGGCCTTCTTCACAGCTCTATCCACTTGAGTGGCAACTTTCAAAGATCTATGAACATAGACCCCAAGATCTCTCTGCTCCTCCACATTGCCAAGAACCCTACCGTTAACCCTGTATTCCGCATTCATATTTGTCCTTCCAAAATGGACAACCTCACACTTGTCAGGGTTAAACTCCATCTGCCACTTCTCAGCCCAGCTCTGCATCCTATCTATGTCTCTTTGAAGCCGACAACAGCCCTCCTCACTATCCACAACTCCACCAATCTTCGTATCATCTGCAAATTTACTGACCCACCCTTCAACTCCCTCATCCAAGTCGTTAATGAAAATCACAAACAGCAGAGGACCCAGAACTGATCCCTGTGGTATGCCACTGGTAACTGGGCTCCAGGCTGAATATTTGTCATCCACCACCACTCTCTGTCTTCTATCGGTTAGCCAGTTCGTTATCCAACTGGCCAGATTTCCCACTATCCCACGCCTCCTTACTTTCTGCATAAGCCTACCATGCGGAACCTTATCAAATGCCTTACTAAAATCCATGTACATCACATCCACTGCTTTACCTTCATCCACATGCTTGGTCACCTCCTCAAAGAAGTCAATAAGACTTGTAAGGCAAGACCTACCCCTCACAAATCCGTGCTGACTATCCCTAATCAAGCAGTATCTTTCCAGATGCTCAGAAATACTATCCCTCAGTACCCTTTCCATTACTTTGCCTACCACCAAAGTAAGACTAACTGGCCTGTAATTCCCAGGGTTATCCCGATTCCCTTTTTTGAACAGGGGCACGACATTCGCCACTCTCTAATCCTCTGGCACCACCCCTGTTGACAGCGACCGCCCGACCCGACCCCCCGACCGGACCCGACCTCCCCGGACCCGACCCCCCCCCCGACCCGACCCAACTCACCCCCTTAACCTTACTATTAGGACACTACGGGCAATTTAGCATGGTCAATCCGCCTAACCCGCACATCTTTGGACTGTGGGAAGAAACCGGAGCACCCGGAGGAAACCCACGCACACACGGGGAGGACGTGCAGACTCCGCACAGACAGTGAGCCAGCCGGGAATCGAACCTGGGACCCTGGAGCTGTGAAGCATTTATGCTAACCACCATGCTACCGTGCTGCCCCTTGTCCATGAGTATTCTAAAACTTACGGAATTGTGATCGCTGTTCCCAAAGTAATCACCGACTGTAACATCAACCACCTGGCCGGGATCATTCCCCAATACCAGGTCCAGTATGGCCCCTTCCCGAGTTGGACTATTTACATACTGCTCTAAAAAAACTCTCCTGGATGCTCCTTACAAACTCTACTCCATCTACGCCTCCAACACTACACGAATCCCATTCAATGTTGGGGAAGTTAAAATCTCCCATCACAACCACCCTATTGCTCCTACATTTTTCTATAATCTATCTGCATATTTGTACCTCTACTTCAAGCTCACTTTTTGGAGGTCTGTAGTAAAGTCCCAACAATGTTACTGCACCCTTCCTATTTCTTAGCTCCACCCATATTGCCTCAGTGCTCGAATCTTCTATCGTGCCCTCCTTAATCACAGCTGTGATATCATGTCTGACGAGTAATGCAACTCCTCCACCCCTTCTACCTCCCTCTCTATCCCTCCTGAAGCATCTATACCCTGGGATATTCAGTTGCCAGTCCTGCCCTTCCCTCAACCAAGTCTCAGTACATAGAACGATACAGCGCAGTACAGGCCCTTCGGCCCTCGATGTTGCACCGACATGGGAAAAATCTAAAGGCCATCTAACCTACACTATACCCATATCATGTCTGTGAGGTATTCCCGGTGTCTGTGAGGTAGTCCCGGTGTCCCGGGGTTTGTGAGGTATCCCCGGTAGTACCTGGGTCTGTGAGGTATTCCCGGTGTCCCAGGGTTTGAGGTATTCTGTAGCCACCTAAGATGGACACTGGGCTACCAAAATGGAGAACTGCTAAGGCTGTAGGGAGAAAACAGTTTTAGCCAGGACAAGCAGTTTGCAAAAGGCTAATTAGCATTCTGCACGTATCGAAACCAGTTTATGGCCAGGTGCAAGATCTCAACCAAAGGTGTAAATAGCAAAACGCTTTGCATAGCAATGAGGCGATCCAGATCTGGGCCCACACAATAGCAACATTTGGGTTTGAATGGATACTTTGAGTGGACGCCCAGACGAAACGGCACCAGAAGTATCCATCACAAAAGACCCTAGAGACCGCCCCACCCATCGAGAAGAGACCCTCAGATTGGGGGATTTGTAAGATATCGATTGGGAAATGACCCAATCGATACATGGCAGGTAGAGGCCCGCCCTGAAGAGGCACGGACATTGGGGGACCTATAAAGGTAGACCCCGCACATGGTTCTGTCTGTTTTTGTGCTCCGGCTTGGACTGCTGTTTTGGCTCCGCTTCTGACTCCGACTCCAGCCTCCAGAACCTGTCTTTCATCACCGGCCGTTGAGCACCAGCCATCGTTCAGTAAGTGCCAAACGACGCTCGCTACGTGACCCCGGCATTACCTATACTCTAGCCGACTATTAGCGAACAGAAGGTGCAGCCCGGAAAGGAACAAAGGCCTTGTCCCCTGACCTTGCTGGTTCCTTTCCTACTTAGATAAGTATTTAGTCATTTAAATAGTAGAAATAAGTATTAGTCTTTAGCGTATGCATCCGTATTTATTATATTTGTATAATAAATATCAATCGTTTGAACTTACTAATCGGTGAATAGTTTTATTACTTTGAACCTGACCTTGAAATACTTGTGAGGTGTCTAAATACGGCACCTGGCGACTCCGAGCTGAAATTACATACACAGAGCTGTAGTAGTGTTAAGCACACGGCCTTTAAACGGAGGCGTGTTAATACACTCCAATAAACGCGTAATACACTCAAGTAAAACGTGCAACAATTCACGGTGTCTGTGAGGTATTCCCGGTGTCTGTGAGGTAGTCCCGGTGTCCAGGGGTCTGTGAGGTATTCCCGGTAGTACCTGGGTCTGTGAGGTATTCCCAGTATTACCTGGGTCTGTGAGGTATTCCCGGTGTCTGTGAAGTGTTCCCGGTATTACCTGGGTCTGTGAGGTATTCCCGGTGTCTGTGAGGTATTCCCGGTGTCCCGGGGTTTGTGATGTATTCCCGGTATTACCTGGGTCTGTGAGGTATTCCCGGTGTCCCGGTATTTGTGAGGTATTCCCGGTGTCTGAGGTATTCCCGGTATTAACTGGGTCTGTGAGGTATTCCCGGTATTAACTGGGTCTGTGAGGTATTCCCGGTGTCTGTGAGGTATTCCCGGTGTCCCGGGGTCTGTGAGGTATTCCCGGTGTTACCTGGGTCTGTGAGGTATTCCCGGTATTACCTGGGTCTGTGAGGTTTTCCCGGTATTACCTGGGTCTGTGAGGTATTCCCGGTTCGAGCGCTGTGATTGGGTGCGGGGACCCTGAGCTGTGATTGGGTGCGGGGACCCTGAGCTGTGATTGGGTGCGGGGACCCTGAGCTGTGATTGGGTGCGGGGGCCCTGAGCTGTGATTGGGTGCGGGGACCCTGAGCTGTGATTGGGTGCGGGGACCCTGAGCTGTGATTGGGTGCGGGGACCCTGAGCTGTGATTGGGTGCGGGGACCCTGAGCTGTGATTGGGTGCGGGGACCCTGAGCTGTGGTTGGGTGCGGGGACCCTGAGCTGTGATTGGGTGCGGGGACCCTGAGCTGTGATTGGGTGCGGGGACCCTGAGCTGTGATTGGTGCAGAGACTCGATCCCTTTATTGCCCGCGAGAGGCGGGAAAACGGCAGAAAGTCAGAGAGAGCGGGAGCCGGAGATAGAGAGAGAGAGAGAGCTGGACGGAGGGATAGAGAGCAGAACAGAGCCAGCTCCCCAGCTCACTGTCCTCACTCAGCAATCTGTGCCCCCCACTCCTCACTCCCCAGCTCACTGTCCTCACTCAGCAATCTGTGCTCCCCACTCCTCACTCCCCAGCTCACTGTCCTCACTCAGCAATCTGTGCCCCCCACTCCTCACTCCCCTCCCCAGCTCGCTGTCCTCACTCAGCAATCTGTGCTCCCCACTCCCCAGCTCACTGTCCTCACTCAGCAATCTGTGCTCCCCACTCCTCACTCCCCAGCTCACTGTCCTCACTCAGCAATCTGTGCTCCCACTCCTCCCTCACTCCCCAGCAAACTGTCCTCACTCAGCAATCTGTGCTCCCACTCCTCCCTCACTCCCCAGCTCACTGTCCTCACTCAGCAATCTGGGCTCCCACTCCTCACTCCCCAGCTCACTGTCCTCACTCAGCAATCTGTGCTCCCCACTCCTCACTCCCCAGCTCACTGCCCTCACTCAGCAATCTGTGCTCCCCTCACTCCCCAGCCCACTGTCCTCACTCAGCAATCTGTGCTCCCCACTCCTCACTCCCCAGCTCACTGTCCTCACTCAGCAATCTGTGCTCCCCACTCCTCCCTCACTCCCCAGCTCACTGTCCTCACTCAGCAATCTGTGCTCCCCACACCTCACTCCCCAGCTCACTGTCCTCACTCAGCAATCTGTGCCCCCCACTCCTCACTCCCCAGCTCACTGTCCTCACTCAGCAATCTGTGCTCCCCACTCCTCCCTCACTCCCCAGCTCACTGTCCTCACTCAGCAATCTGTGCCCCTCACTCCTCCCTCACTCCCCAGCTCACTGTCCTCACTCAGCAATCTGTGCCCCCCACTCCTCACTCCCCAGCTCACTGTCCTCACTCAGCAATCTGGGCTCCCCCACTCCTCCCTCACTCCCCAGCTCACTGTCCTCACTCAGCAATCTGTGCCCCTCACTCCTCACTCCCCAGCTCACTGTCCTCACTCAGCAATCTGTGCTCCCCACTCCTCACTCCCCAGCTCACTGTCCTCACTCAGCAATCTGTGCCCCCCACTCCTCACTCCCCAGCTCACTGTCCTCACTCAGCAATCTGTGCTCCCCACTCCTCACTCCCCAGCTCACTGTCCTCACTCAGCAATCTGTGCTCCCCACTCCTCCCTCACTCCCCAGCTCACTGTCCTCACTCAGCAATCTGTGCTCCCACTCCTCACTCCCCAGCTCACTGTCCTCACTCAGCAATCTGTGCCCCCCACTCCTCACTCCCCAGCTCACTGTCCTCACTCAGCAATCTGTGCTCCCCACTCCTCCCTCACTCCCCAGCTCACTGTCCTCACTCAGCAATCTGTGCTCCCCACTCCTCCCTCACTCCCCAGCTCACTGTCCTCACTCAGCAATCTGTGCCCCCCACTCCTCACTCCCCAGCTCACTGCCCTCACTCAGCAATCTGTGCTCCCCACTCCTCCCTCACTCCCCAGCTCACTGTCCTCACTCAGCAATCTGTGCCCCCCACTCCTCACTCCCCTCCCCAGCTCACTGTCCTCACTCAGCAATCTGTGCTCCCCACTCCCCACTCCTCACTCCCCAGCTCACTGTCCTCACTCAGCAATCTGTGCTCCCACTCCTCACTCCCCAGCTCACTGTCCTCACTCAGCAATCTGTGCTCCCACTCCTCACTCCCCAGCTCACTGTCCTCACTCAGCAATCTGTGCTCCCCACTCCTCACTCCCTCCCCAGCTCACTGTCCTCACTCAGCAATCTGTGCTCCCCACTCCTCACTCCCCAGCTCCCTGTCCTCACTCAGCAATCTGTGCCCCCCACTCCTCACTCCCCAGCTCACTGCCCTCACTCAGCAATCTGGGCTCCCACTCCTCACTCCCCAGCTCACTGCCCTCACTCAGCAATCTGTGCCCCCCACTCCTCCCTCACTCCCCAGCTCACTGTCCTCACTCAGCAATCTGTGCTCCCCACACCTCACTCCCCTTCACTGAGTCACCGCCAATCACCAGGACAGTGGCCATTGCAGCCTGTGGGTGACAGTCAGAGAGTTGTACCAAAAGGACACACACACACACACACACACACACACAGACACACACAGACACACACACACGCACACAGAGACGCACACAGACACACACACAGACACGCACACAGACACGCACACACAGACACACACAGACACACACAGACACACACAGACACACACAGACACACACAGATACGCGCACACACTAACACACACAGGCACACACAGATGGGGTGGGGATGGGGTGATGATGAGTGTTGGGGTGGGGGAGGTGTTGGGGACGGGGGCGTGATAGGGGTGGGGGGGTAGGGAGGGCGGGTGATCAGTGTTAGGGGTGGGTGTGTGATGTGTGTTGGGGTGGGGGAGGTGTTGGGGATGGGGGGGTGATAGGTGTGGGGGTGGTGATCAGTGTTAGGGGTGGGGGTGTGATGGGTGTTGGGGTGGGGGAGGTGTTGGGGATGGGGGGGGTGATAGGGGTGGGGGTGGTGATCAGTGTTAGGGGTGGGTGTGTGATGTGTGTAGGGGGATGATGAGTATTGGTGGGGGGGTGGGGATGGGGCGGGTGGTTCTTGTGACGTTGGAATCAGCGCTGGACAAGAGCCTAAATAGACATTCAAAGACCTGCCCCAATCTCAGTGTCCCTGGCGTAACTTAAACCTGCTGCATATAAAGCAGAGATCACACTTCCTGATAATGCTTGGCTGATGTTCAAAGCTTGCTGCTTGAATCTCGAATGGACGTGTTAGTTGCTGCAGAGATTTGATTCTCAGCATTACCCAACTATTTATCTTTCCCCAATACGTCCGTACGTGCCGGAGAGTGAGATTGATGTTACTGCTGTTATTGGGCGTGTTAGATGTTGGGCGGTCCAGCAATGTCTGAATTTTAAAATCCTCAGCCTTATAATCCCCCTCCCCGTCTCTGAAACCTCCTCCAGCCCCTCCGAGGTCTCGGCCTTCCTTTAATTCCAGCCTCTTGTGCATCCTTGGTGAGCATTGCAGGGTTCCCTGAGCTCTGGAATTCGCGACCCCCCTCGAGCCACCCCCACCCTCCCAATCTCATCACCGTGGGCTAATTGAACAACATTGGCTCGTGCGATTGTCGCTGGGTACTGGATGTTAACCGAGGCCGTTGATCACCAGGGCGATCTGAAACGTGCATTTCTACGGCCGCCTTGCGTGACATCCCCAGGCGATTTGCGGCCAATGACGGACTGTTTTCGAAGTGGGGGGGTCACTGCTACAGTGGGGGGGCCTGTTCTGTGCTGTACTGTTCTATGTTCTATGTACACTGCAGGAAACATGGAAAAGGAGGGTTCGATTCCCGGCTCGGGTCACCGTCTGTGCGGAGTCTGCACGCTCCCCCCCGTGTCTGCGTGGGTTTCCTCCGGGTGCTCCGGGTTCCTCCCACAAGTCCTGACAGACGTGCTTGTCGGGCGAATTGGACATTCTGAATTCTCCCTCTGTGTACCCGAACAGGCACCGGAGTGTGGCGACTAGGGGCTTTTCACAGTAACTTCACCGCAGTGTTGATGTAAGCCTACTTGTGACACGAATAAAGATTATTATTACACTGCAAGATCCCACTGCAATATGATAAACCTCCAGATTAGTGATGTTTCAGTGATTTTGATTGAGGGATAAATATTAGCTTCAGAACACTGGGAAAGAACTCCCCCCCCCATCTTAAACCCCCACCCCCCCAACCCACCCCCCACCCCTCCCACCCCTCCATCCAACAGTGGCTATTAGATTTTCTTCGCCCCCATTTGAGAAGGCAGCAGAAACTTCGATATAACTGGAATCCCTATAGTGCAGAAGGAGGCCATTCGGCCCATCGGGTCGGTACCGACCCTCTGAAACAGCATCCTCTCCAGCCCCTGCCATCCACCCCGCCCTATCCCCGTAACCCCCCTTAACCCGCACGTCTTTGGAAACCGGAGCGCCCGGAGGAAACCCACGCAGACACGGGGCGGGGGAGGGGGGGGGACGTGCAGACTCCGCACAGGCGGTGACCCAAGCCGGGAATCGAACCCGGGTCCCGGTGCTGACCGCCGTGCCGCCCATGCGCAAGATGAGGTGGTTCGGCACTCCGCCAGCACTGCCCAGGAGCACCAGCCTGCCTGGTAAGGCCCGGCTCACCGGGGGTAACACTCGAGTTGCCCTGAATCCAAAGGCCCGGCTCAGGGAAGCCCGGCCAAGCTCGGAGCCCTGGAGTCGCCGAGCTGACATTTGGCGGAGGAGAAAAAAAGCAAATGTGGTATCTTGGGGTTAGCCTTGGCAGCGTCGGGGGTGGGCAGGAGAATAAAGAACAAGCGTGTTTCTGTCTGCTTCTGCGGACACAGCTGTTCAGCACCACGTAACGTTTGTGATTAAAGGTCAGGAAAATGAGAGCCTTCCTTCTCACTTCAAACTTTTTAACCTTTGATCTTTCTGTGTGTACCCGGGGACGGAATGTCGAATCGTACCACAAGCCTTTCAGTCAGACTCCAAAATAAGATCAGAGGAATTATATCACTCGTTCAATAAACCCGGCTATTCCTCTCCCCCCTCATGTGTTTATCCAGCTTCCCTCTGCTCTGCCATACACCTCGACCACTCCCCTGTGGGAGTGAGTCCCACATTCTCCCCTGTGGGAGTGAGTCCCACATTCTCCCCACTCCTCTGTGGGAGCGAGTCCCACATTCTCCCCACTCCCCCTGTGGGAGTGAGTCCCACATTCTCCCCACTCCCCCTGTGGGAGCGAGTCCCACATTCTCCCCACTCCCCCTGTGGGAGCGAGTCCCACATTCTCCCCACTCCTCCTGTGGGAGCGAGTCCCACATTCTCCCCACTCCCCTGTGGGAGTGAGTCCCATATTCTCCCCACTCCCCCTGTGGGAGCGAGTCCCACATTCTCCCCACTCCTCTGTGGGAGCGAGTCCCACATTCTCCCCACTCCCCCTGTGGGAGTGAGTCCCACATTCTCCCCACTCCCCCTGTGGGAGCGAGTCCCACATTCTCCCCACTCCCCTGTGGGAGTGAGTCCCACATTCTCCCCACTTCCCCTGTGGGAGCGAGTCCCACATTCTCCCCACTCCCCCTGTGGGAGTGAGTCCCACATTCGCCCCACTCCCCCTGTGCGAGTGAGTCCCACATTCTCCCCACTCCCCCTGTGGGAGCGAGTCCCACATTCTCCCCACTCCCCTGTGGGAGCGAGTCCCACATTCTCCCCCCACTACCCTGTGGGAGCGAGTCCCACATTCTCCCCTGTGGGAGCGAGTCCCACATTCTCCCCCACTCCCCTGTGGGAGTGAGTCCCACATTCTCCCCACTCCCCCTGTGGGAGTGAGTCCCACATTCCCCCCACTCCCCCTGTGGGAGCGAGTCCCACATTCTCCCCACTCCCCTGTGGGAGCGAGTTCCACATTCCCCCCACTCCCCCTGTGGGAGCGAGTCCCACATTCTCCCTACTCCCCCTGTGGGAGCGAGTTCCACATTCCCCCCACTCCCCCTGTGGGAGCGAGTCCCACATTCTCCCTACTCCCCCTGTGGGTGCGAGTCCCACATTCTCCCCACTCCCCCTGTGGGAGCATGTCCCACATTCTCCCCACTCCCCCTGTGGGAGCGAGTCCCACATTCTCCCCACTCCCCCTGTGGGAGCGAGTCCCACATTCTCCCCACTCCCCCTGTGGGAGCGAGTCCCACATTCTCCCCACTCCCCCTGTGGGAGAGAGTCCCACATTCTCCTCACTCCCTGTGGGAGCGAGTCCCACATTCTCCCCCCACTCCCCTGTGGGAGCGAGTCCCACATTCTCCCCACTCCCCTGTGGGAGGGAGTCCCACATTCTCCCCACTCCCCTGTGGGAGCCAGTCCCACATTCTCCCCACTCCCCTGTGGGAGCCAGTCCCACATTCTCCCCACTCCCCTGTGGGAGGGAGTCCCACATTCCCCCCCACTCCCCCTGTGGGAGCGAGTCCCACATTCTCCCCACTCCCCCTGTGGGAGTGAGTCCCACATTCTCCCCACTCCCCCTGCGGGAGCGAGTCCCACATTCTCCTCACTCCCCTGTGGGAGCGAGTCCCACATTCTCCCCACTCCCCTGTGGGAGCGAGTCCCACATTCTCCCCCACTCCCCTGTGGGAGCGAGTCCCACATTCTCCCCTGTGGGAGCGAGTCCCACATTCTCCCCACTCCCCCTGTGGGAGCGAGTCCCACATTCTCCCCACTCCCCCTGTGGGAGCGAGTCCCACATTCTCCTCACTCCCTGTGGGAGCGAGTCCCACATTCTCCACCCACTCCCCTGTGGGAGCGAGTCCCACATTCTCCCCACTCCCCTGTGGGAGCCAGTCCCACATTCTCCCCACTCCCCCTGTGGGAGCGAGTCCCACATTCTCCCCACTCCCCCTGTGGGAGCGAGTCCCACATTCTCCCCTGTGGGAGTGAGTCCCACATTCTCCCCACTCCCCCTGTGGGAGCGAGTCCCACATTCTCCCCACTCCCCTGTGGGAGGGAGTCCCACATTCCCCCCACTCCCCCTGTGGGAGCGAGTCCCACATTCCCCCCACTCCCCCTGTGGGAGCAAGTCCCACATTCTCCCCACTCCCCCTATGGGAGCGAGTCCCACATTCTCCCCACTCCCAGTGGGAGTGAGTCCCACATTCTCCCCACTCCCCCTGTGGGAGCGAGTCCCACATTCTCCCCACTCCTCTGTGGGAGCGAGTCCCACATTCTCCCCACTCCCCCTGTGGGAGTGAGTCCCACATTCTCCCCACTCCCCCTGTGGGAGTGAGTCCCACATTCTCCCCACTCCCCTGTGGGAGTGAGTCCCACATTCTCCCCACACCCCCTGTGGGAGCGAGTCCCACATTCTCCCCACTCCCCTGTGGGAGCGAGTCACACATTCTCCCCCCACTGCCCTGTGGGAGCGAGTCCCACATTCTCCCCTGTGGGAGCGAGTCCCACATTCTCCCACTCCCCTGTGGGAGTGAGTCCCACATTCTCCTCACTCCCCTGTGGGAGGGAGTCCCACATTCTCCCCCAATCCCCCTGTGGGAGCGAGTCCCACATTCTCCCCCACTCCCCCTGTGGGAGCGAGGTCCCACATTCTCCCCCACTCCCCTGTGGGAGCGAGTTCCATTCTCCCTCCCACATTCCCCCCACTCCCCCTGTGGGAGCGAGTCCCACATTCTCCCCACTCCCCTGCGGGAGTGAGTCCCACATTCTCCCCACTCCCCCTGTGGGAGCGAGTCCCACATTCTCCCCACTCCCCTGTGGAGGGAGTCCCACATTCTCCCCACTCCCCCTGTGGGAGCGAGTCCCACATTCTCCCCACTCCCCTGTGGGAGCGAGTCCCACATTCTCCCCACTCCCCCTGTGGGAGCGAGTCCCACATTCTCCCCCACTCCACCTGTGGAGCGAGTCCCACATTCGCCCCACTCCACTGTGGGAGCGAGTCCCACATTCTCCCCACTCCCCCTGTGGGAGCGATTCCCACATTCTCCCCACTCCCCCTGTGGGAAGGAGTCCCACATTCTCCCCACTCCCCCTGTGGGAAGGAGTCCCACATTCTCCCCACTCCCCCTGTGGGAGCGAGTCCCACATTCTCCACACTCCCCTGTGGGAGCGAGTCCCACATTCTCCCCTGTGGGAGCGAGTCCCACATTCTCCCCACTCCCCCTGTGGGAGCGAGTCCCACATTCTCCCCACTCCCCTGTGGGAGTGAGTCCCACATTCTCCCCACTCCCCCTGTGGGAGCGAGTCCCACATTCTCCCCCCACTACCCTGTGGGAGCGAGTCCCACATTCTCCCCTGTGGGAGCGAGTCCCACATTCTCCCCACTCCCCTGTGGGAGTGAGTCCCACATTCTCCCCACTCCCCTGTGGGAGCCAGTCCCACATTTTCCCCACTCCCCCTGTGGGAGCGAGTCCGACATTCTCCCCACTCCCCTGTGGGAGGGAGTCCCACATTCTCCCCACTCCCTGTGGGAGCGAGTCGCACATTCTCCCCACTCCCTGTGGGAGCGAGTCCCACATTCTCCCCACTCCCTGTGGGAACGAGTCCCACATTCTCCCCACTCCCTGTGGGAGTGAGTCCCACATTCTCCCCACTCCCCCGTGGGACCAAGTCCCACATTCTCCCCACTCCCCTTTGGGAGCGAGTCCCACATTCTCCCCTGTGGGAGCGAGTCCCACATCCTCCCCACTCCCCCTGTGGGAGCGAGTCCGACATTCTCCCCACTCCCCTGTGGGAGCGAGTCCCACATTCTCCCCTGTGGGAGCGAGTCCCACATTCTCCCCACTCCCCCTGTGGGAGCGAGTCCCACATTCTCCCCACTCCCCCTGTGGGAGCGAGTCCCACATTCTCCCCACTCCCCCTGTGGGAGCGAGTCCCACATTCTCCTCACTCCCTGTGGGAGCGAGTCCCACATTCTCCCCCCACTCCCCTGTGGGAGCGAGTCCCACATTCTCCCCACTCCCTGTGGGAGCCAGTCCCACATTCTCCCCACTCCCCTGTGGGAGCGAGGCCCACATTCTCCCACTCCCCCTGTGGGAGCGAGTCCCACATTCTCCCCACTCCCCCTGTGGGAGCGAGTCCCACATTCTCCCCTGTGGGAGTGAGTCCCACGTTCTCCCCACTCCCCCTGTGGGAGCGAGTCCCACATTCTCCCCACTCCCCTGTGGGAGGGAGTCCCACATTCCCCCCACTCCCCCTGTGGGAGCGGTCCCACATTCTCCCCACTCCCCTGTGGGAGCGAGTCCCACATTCTCCCCACTCCCCCTGTGGGAGCGAGTCCCACATTCTCCCCACTCCCTGTGGGAGCGAGTCCCACATTCTCCCCACTCCCAGTGGGAGTGAGTCCCACATTCTCCCCCCACTCCCCTGTGGGAGCGAGTCCCACATTCTCCCCTGTGGGAGCGAGTCCCACATTCTCCCCACTCCCCCTGTGGGAGCGAGTCCCACATTCTCCCCACTCCCCCTGTGGGAGCGAGTCCCACATTCTCCCCACTCCCCTGTGGGAGTGAGTCCCACATTCTCCCCACTCCCCCTGTGGGAGCGAGTCCCACATTCTCCCCACTCCTCTGTGGGAGCGAGTCCCACATTCTCCCCACTCCCCCTGTGGGAGTGAGTCCCACATTCTCCCCACTCCCCCTGTGGGAGCGAGTCCCACATTCTCCACACTCCCCTGTGGGAGCGAGTCCCACATTCTCCCTGTGGGAGCGAGTCCCACATTCTCCCCACTCCCCTGTGGGAGTGAGTCCCACATTCTCCTCACTCCCCTGTGGGAGGGAGTCCCACATTCTCCCCCAATCCCCCTGTGGGAGCGAGTCCCACATTCTCCCCCACTCCCCCTGTGGGAGCGAGTCCCACATTCTCCCCACTCCCCTGTGGGAGCGAGTTCCATTCTCCCTCCCACATTCCCCCCACTCCCCCTGTGGGAGCGAGTCCCACATTCTCCCCACTCCCCTGTGGGAGTGAGTCCCACATTCTCCCCACTCCCCCTGTGGGAGCGAGTCCCACATTCTCCCCACTCCCCTGTGGGAGGGAGTCCCACATTCTCCCCACTCCCCCTGTGGGAGCGAGTCCCACATTCTCCCCACTCCCCTGTGGGAGCAAGTCCCACATTCTCCCCACTCCCCCTGTGGGAGCGAGTCCCACATTCTCCCCCACTCCCCCTGTGGGAGCGATTCCCACATTCTCCCCACTCCCCCTGTGGGAAGGAGTCCCACATTCTCCCCACTCCCCCTGTGGGAAGGAGTCCCACATTCTCCCCACTCCCCCTGTGGGAGCGAGTCCCACATTCTCCACACTCCCCTGTGGGAGCGAGTCCCACATTCTCCCCTGTGGGAGCGAGTCCCACATTCTCCCCACTCCCCCTGTGGGAGCGAGTCCCACATTCTCCCCACTCCCCTGTGGGAGTGAGTCCCACATTCTCCTCACTCCCCCTGTGGGAGCGAGTCCCACATTCTCCCCCCACTACCCTGTGGGAGCGAGTCCCACATTCTCCCCTGTGGGAGCGAGTCCCACATTCTCCCCACTCCCCTGTGGGAGTGAGTCCCACATTCTCCCCACTCCCCTGTGGGAGCCAGTCCCACATTTTCCCCACTCCCCCTGTGGGAGCGAGTCCGACATTCTCCCCACTCCCCTGTGGGAGGGAGTCCCACATTCTCCCCACTCCCTGTGGGAGCGAGTCGCACATTCTCCCCACTCCCTGTGGGAGCGAGTCCCACATTCTCCCCACTCCCTGTGGGAACGAGTCCCACATTCTCCCCACTCCCTGTGGGAGTGAGTCCCACATTCTCCCCACTCCCCCGTGGGACCAAGTCCCACATTCTCCCCACTCCCCTTTGGGAGCGAGTCCCACATTCTCCCCTGTGGGAGCGAGTCCCACATCCTCCCCACTCCCCCTGTGGGAGCGAGTCCGACATTCTCCCCACTCCCCTGTGGGAGCGAGTC
>NW_024055768.1:9176-18480 GCF_902713615.1 Scyliorhinus canicula | reverse complement strand
ATCCCCTAACCCAACTTAACCTTTCTGGACATTAAGGGCAATTTAGCATAGCCAATCCACCTAACCTGCCTATTGTTAAACTGTGGGAGGAAACCGGAGCACCTGGAGGAAACCCATGCACACACGGGAGAACATGCAGAGTCCACAGACAGTGACCTGGGGCCGTCATCGAACCCAGGTCCTCAGCACCATAGGCAGCAGTGCTAAGCACTACACCGCCTTGCCGCTCCTAGGGTTCCCGCATGGGCCTTTGTGTGACTGAACAGAGCCCCACATGGGGTCAGGCATCCTTTGAGTTGGTGGGATCCAGAGAGCAGGTTTGCTTCTGTTTCTTTACTTCTCTGTGCTTATCTGATCATAGAGATCTACGAGGCAGCACGGTAGCATGGTGGTAGCATAATGCTTCACAGCTCCAGGTCCCAGGTTCAGTTCCCGGCTGGGTCACTGTCTGTGCGGAGTCTGCACGTCCCTCCCGTGTGTGCGTGGGGTTCTCCGGGTGCTCCGGTTTCCTCCACAGTCCAAAGATGTGCGGGTTAGGTGGATTGGCCATGCTAAATTGCCCGTAGGTCCTAAAAAGTAAGGTTAATGATGGGGGGGGGGGTTGTTGGGTTACGGGTATAGGGTGGATACGTGGTTTTGAGTAGGGTGATTATTGCTCAGCACAATATCGAGGGCTGGAAGGGCCTGTTCTTGCTGTACTGTTCTATGTCATATTGGGTCTGTGCAAACCGGGGTAATGGGAGGTCAAGTCCCAGGACAAAGGGTAATGCAATTTGCTGGCCAGGCCGTCTCCATTCTGACCAATGTGGAATAAGCTTCTCCCAGTCATTGAAAATGTTGCCCCCAACAAACATGGTGTCGTACATGCGCTCTGCTGCTCATTGTCCCGAATAAAGATGGTGGTCGTTATTCCAAACCGATCACTGGACCCTCTCGACACCGCTCCTTGAAACGGGCGAACGAGGAAGTGATTTTTTTTCGCGTATGGGTTTGCACAACATGTTTAGGAAACCTCTCCACCCACCAGACTGATCCATCGCTCCCGTGTTCCACAATATTCCTCTTACCCTTTGTGGATCTGAGACAAAAGCTTCTCTACATCGCATGGGGCTGGTTTAGCTCACTGGGCTAAATCGCTGGCTTTTAAATCAGGCCAGCAGCACGGTTCAATTCCCGTACCAGCCTCCCCAGACAGGCGATGGAATGTGGTGACTAGGGGCTTTTCACAGTAACTTCATTGAAGCCTACTCGTGACAATAAGCGATTTTAGAACAGTACAGCACAGAACAGGCCCTTCGGCCCTCGATGTTGTGCCGAGCCATGATCACCCTACTCAAACCCACGTATCCACCCTATACCCATAACCCAACAACCCCCCCCCTTAACCTTACTTTTTAGGACACTACGGGCAATTTAGCATGGCCAATCCACCTAACCCGCACATCTTTGGACTGTGGGAGGAAACTGGAGCACCCGGAGGAAACCCACGCACACACGGGGAGGATGTGCAGACTCCGCACAGACAGTGTCCCAGCCGGGAATTGAACCTGGGACCCTGGAGCTGTGAAGCATTTATGCTAACCACCATGCTACCGTGAAAAATCATTTTCATTTCATTTTTCATTGCCTGCACTGCGCATGCTTCAGTCCCACCCGCCCTCGTTCACTCTGATTGGTTGGAGGACCAACCTCACTCGCTGGGTCATCCAGCCCCACCCCTTCATCCTGTTGGTCTAGAGCTGCTGTCAATCACTCCCCGGCATTGTGATGTGGAGCATGCGCAGTGCGTCTCATGCCCAGAGACAGACGCTTGTTTGTCTCATCCTCAGACGGGAAGGAGGCGGATAAGCGGATAATCCCTCATTCGTGGAATAATTCTGGGAAATCGCCTTTGCACCCTCTCAAGAACACTCCCATCCTGCATACTGTGTGGTTATCACTGGTTTGCACAGATCCAGATGTTGTCTTCCTGTCCATGATGTCATCACGCACCAATAGCTGCGCAGTGACATCACCCCCGTGCCCCAGGTACTTCCTCAACTGGGAGATTTTTCTCTGACTCCAGAGCTTCTGATATCTTTCCGGCTGCAGGCTCCAGCAAGAGTTTAAAATTGAAAACAGTGAAATTGTTCTAATGGGGAGTATTTTTGTCCATTCCTCTACAATCTAGAAGGTTTAGTGCTGTGCCCTGTTCTCTGTGAGAATTTTCATAGCTCTGGGGGTGTGATATTTACTGTGTATCTGAATCCATGTTCATCAATTGCACAGATTCACCTCTTCCCTCCCTGATCAGCTCTCTGTCATTGTCTCACTTCCAATATATCGAATAATGAGTGTTAATTTAGCTGTGTTCAGTATTTTTACTGTTACTTTTCCCAACTGTGTCTAAATGAGGTGTCCACTCACTGTCCGACCCCTGACCATGTGCTGCCTGTCCAATTATTCAGTATCTTTCACAGTCAGCAATTGTTTTCCCTGTGCCAGTATCCATTCTCTTCCACTTCTGAGTTTATATTGACCATCATATTTTGCATCGCTTTTATTCCCTGTAATTCATCCGTCCATCCTGAAACATTAACTCTTCTCCACATTTACTGCTTGGCCTGTGGAAATATTTCCAGAATATTCTCGTTTTATTGCAGATTTCCAGCAGCTGCAGTATATTATTTCTATTGAAGTTCAGGACGGTGTGTGACTTTGAGCAGTTGTATGTGTGCTGTTCACATCCAGCTGCTACCCGGGTGTTTCTAGGTGTGGAGATTGAGTGTTTCGGCATTAACATTCTGGTTGAGTTTTCGATATATGAAATCCCTCTCTTTTATCCCTGCCACTCCCTTTCTCTCTGCTCCCACAGTGTCCAGAGCTTGTGTTGGCCCAGACCAGTTTGCAGGTTCCTTTTTTCCTGAAGGTTATTGTCATAAGTAGGCTTACATTAACACTGCATTGGAAGTTACTGTGAAAAGCCCCATGTCACCTCATTCCAGCATCTGTTCGGGTACACAGAGGGAGGATTAGAATGTCCAAAGTACCTAGCAGCATGTCTTTCGGGTCATGGGGTAACCAGTAGGGTTTTTTGTGACAATGCCAGCAGTTTTCATGGTCAGTTTTTCCCCAGAGCGGCCCACAAGTGACCAGATTCATTCAGCTCACTTTCACAACCTGCTTTGTGTTTTTTGTGGGTCTCTCTCACTCACATTTTTCTGTTTTAAAACAATTCACAGGTTATTAGAGAGGAAACTCTCCAGTCTTGAAACCCAAACCAACATCACATCAGGATATGACAGAGTCGCCTAATATATCATTGTATTTTGGACATGGAAGGAAAAGACTGTTCACAGTGAGCAGAAACTATTTCTGTGTTATGTGTGTGGAAGAGAAGTCAGCCGACTATCTGACCTGTCGAAACATAAATACTGTCACAACAGGGAGAATCTCCAGATATTTGGGGGTTGTGTGGAAGGATTCAGTTACCTGTCAGAGCTGGAAGTTCATCAGGGCAGTCACGTTGGACACTTCACCTGCTTTAAGTGTGGAAGGGATTCACTACCTTATCCCATTGCTGACACACCAGCGAGGTCACACCCGGACCGTTCAGCTGCTCCAAGTGTGGGAGGGGATTTGCTCACCCATCCAACCTGCTGACACACCAGTGGGTTCACACTGATGTGAGATGTTTTAAAGGCGCAGATTGTGGAAAGCGCTTTAAAAGTTCTCAGGACTGATGTCCCATCGACATGTTCACACTGACGAGACACCGTTCAGGTGCTTGCCATGTGCAACTAATTCAGGCAATCATCTGACCTTATTAAACACCAGCAAGTGCACACTGGGGAGAGGCTGTTCACTTGCTCCGAGTGTGAGAAGGGGTTTACTTGTTTATCCCACCTGCTGACACACCAACAAGTTCACACTGGAGAAAGATATTCACCTGCTCCAAGTGTGGGAAGGATTTTCTCACACATTCAATCTAACAAGACACCAACAGGTTCACACTGACGAGAGATCTTTCCAATGGTCAGACTGTAGGAAGTTCTATAAAAGTTCCCAAGACCTGATGCACCATCCAAGTGTTCACACTGATGAGAGACCGTTCAGATGCTTGGACTGTGGGACTGGATTCAGGTGATCATCTGATCTCACAGCACATCAGCACAGTCACACTGAGAGAAACTATCCATCTGCTCCGAGTGGGGAAAGAACAAAGAACAATACAGCACAGGAACAGGCCCTTCGGCCCTCCAAGCCGTGCCAATCACATGTCCTATCTAGGACCAACCACCTGTATTCTTCTATACCCCATCTGTTCATGTGTCTATCCAGATGTCTTAAAAGTCGCTAATGTATCTGCCTGAACCATCATTCACTTGGCACCACCTCCCTTTGTGGTAAAAAAACTTCTCCCGCAGCATCTCCACTGAATCCATCCCCCTCACCTTGACTTGTGCCCATTGTACTTTCAATTCCGCCTGGGAAAAGGTGTCCAACTGTTTATCCAATATCCATACCCTAATAATTTTATTAACGTTTATCAGGTCGCCCCTCAGCCTCTGTCTCTCCAAGGAGAACAATCCCGTTATTCAATCTCCCCTCATAGCTAGTACCCTCCCATACCAGGCAACATCCTGGTAAACCTTTTCTGAACTCTCTCCAAAGCCCCACGTCCTCTGGAAGTGCGGTGACCAGAATTGGAACACAGCATTCCAAAGTGGCCTAACCAATGTTCTATGTAACTGGAACATAATCTTTTGAGTTTTTATACTCAATACCCCATCCTATGAAGCAAGCTTGCTGTCTGCTTTCTTCACCACCATTTCCATCTGTGCTGCCATTTTAAGGATCGTGGGCCTGCACACCCAGATCTCTCGGTGTCTCTGCTCCTGATGGTTCTGCCATTATTTTTACAGCTTCCACCTGAATTGGATCTACAATGTATCACACCTCAAATTTGTCCGGTTTAAATTCCACTGCCATTTCTCCAGCCAATTTTGCTGCCTACCTATATCCTGTTGTATTCTATGATAATTTTCATCACTATCTGCAATCCTGCAATCTTCGTATCATCCGCAAACTTGCTAATCAGACCTGCTACATTTTCTTCCAAATCATTTATATATATTACAAACAGCAGAGGTCCCAGTACTGATCACTGTGGAACGCCATGAGTTACAGATCTCCATTCACTACTTCATTCCATCTGCAGACACACCAGTGCATCCACACTGTGCTGTGGGAACTGTGGCAAAAACTGCTCAAAGTCACCACCGTCCTGACTTCAATAAAAATAAAATACTGCAGCTTCTGGAAATCTGAAATAAACTGAGAACATTCTGAAAATATTCCACAGGCCAAGCAGTAACTGTGGAGAAAGAGTTAACATTTTAGGATGTACAGATGAATTACAGGGAATAAAAGCAATGCAAAATGTGATGGTCAATAGAAGCTCAGAAGTGGAATAGAAATGGATATTAGCAAAGGGAAAACATTTGCTGACTGTGAAAGATACTGTGGGGATAAAGCTAGTAAATCAGCAGCACATGGTCAGGGGACAGACAGCGCTGCACACCTCAAAGCGAAGCCGCTAGTTTGTTATTGGGGGTGTTGAGGCCCCCACTGGGTGTGTGTGAAGCCTCCCCTCCCTCCCACTGCCCCTAACGCTGCTTCCACTTATCCGCCTCCTTCCCGCCTGAAGATGAGACAAACAAGCGTCTGTCCCTGGACTGCGCATGCACCACATCACAATGTCGAGAGTGATTGACGGCAGCTCCGGACCAATAGAAAGAGGGGGCGGGACTGGAGGACCGACCGGGACCGACACTCCAACCAATCGGAGTGAGTGAGGGTGGGTGGGACTTCGACTGAAGCATGCGCAGTGCGGGTAATGGCGGTGGAGAGGTGCCTTTATTTCGGATCCACAAAGGGTAAGAGGAATATTGTTGAACACGGGAGCGATGGATCTGCCTCGTGGGTGGAAAAGTTTTCTAAACACGTTGTCCAAGCCCATACCCGGAAAAATCACTTCCTAGTTCCCCCGTCTCACGGAGCGGGGCCGCGAGGGTCCGGTGATCGGTTCGTGATAACGACCGCCATCTTTATTCAGGACAATGAGCAGCAGAGCGCATGTGCGGCCGCCATGTTTGTTGGGGGCAACATTTTCAATGACTGGGAGAAGCTTGTTCCATATTGCTCAGAATAGAGACAACCTGGCCAGTAATCTGCATTACCCGTTGTCCTGGGTACTTGACCTCCCATTACCCCGGTTTGCACAGACCCAGATATCTATGATCAGAGTAGCAACAGAGAAGTAAAGAAACAAGCAAATTCTGCTCTCTGGATCCCAAACTCAATGGATATCTGACCCCAATGTGCGGCTCTGTTGAGTCACACAGAGACGCATGTCAGGTGATAACACACAATCCTCAGGGCGGCACGGCGGTGCAGGGGCTAGCACCTGCTGGCCTATGGGGCTAAGGCCTTGGGTTGATGCCCGGCCCCCGGAGTCACTGTGGTGTGAAATCTTCCCCGTGTCTGTCTCATCTCCCACAAACCCAAAGATGTGCCGGGTTTTCCCACGGACAGAACAGACACACGTATTATTTTACCACATTCACCGGACCAATGATTTCAGGTCCTGATGATATGGAGTGACTCTGTTAAAGTCTTGAAGTGAAGTTTGATTGAAGTTTCCATCGGTAAATGACTCCCCTTGTAATATCCTGTAAAAGAAGCTTTCGAAGAAATCACTGGGGGCAGACACGGTGGTTCAGTGGTTAGCCGAGGACCCGGGTTTGATCCCAGCTCCGTGTCACTGTCTGTATGGAGTTTGCACATTCGTCCCTGTGGTCTGTGTGGGACTCACTCCACAATCCAAAAAGATGTGCAGGGTAGGTGAATTGGCCACCGCATAAAATTACCCCTCAATTGGGATAAAAAGAATTGGTAATCTAAAAAAAAAGTTAATTAAAAATAAACAAAAGCCAAAATATTAAAAACAAAATTTTAGAAAATCCCATTACCAAGTAAGTGCTGAGGAATGGAGTTTGTAGCAGAGAAGCAAAGACAATGGGATAATTTTTTGCAATGTTTAAATGCAGTAATGTTTGCTCATCCAGTCCAGAATGTCATACTGTGTGTGACTGGGAGAGGAATTGGTAGGTGAATGTGTTTTCATACACATGCTGCCCTTGTCCTTTATGGTGATGGAGGCTGAAGGTTTGAGAGATTTGTCAAATTTCTGGTCAAGTTGTGCATGTATAAAAATCTTTTCCTTCATTGCCTACCTCTCCCACCTCTCCTCTCTCTCATTGACTCTTCTCCTCTCCCTCCTATCGGCGTCTGAGTCTTGTGAAGGCCCAGACCAGTTGGCAGATTCCCTTCTCTGAAGGACATTAGGGGCTGGTTTAGCTCACTTGGTTAAATCGCTGGCTTTTAAAGCAGACCAAGCAGGCCAGCAGCACGGTTCAATTCCCGTACCAGCCTCCCCGGACAGGCGCCGGAATGTGGCGACTAGGGGCTTTTCACAGTAACTTCATTGAAGCCGACTTGTGACAATAAGCGATTTTCATTTTTCACATTACTGAACCAGTTGGGTTTTTATGACAATCCCGCAGTTTACATGGTCACTTTTTCCTAGTGTCGGCCCCACAAATGACCAGATTCATTCAGCTCAATTTCACTCTCACACTCGCTCTTTTATGTTTTCAGTCAATTTCACAGGAGGTTGGACATTGTGGAAGTGAAACTCAACATCACATCAGAATCATCACATCACGCCACTGTGCTACCCCTTCAGTCGGTACTGTGACCATTCAATGATTCACTGATAAAGAAGCGATGCTGGAGACCAGGGAACAACCTCAGGAACCAATGGCCAACCTGATACAAAGCGGCTCTTCATTGATCTGGGAGCTGCGGCCCCCCTCGGTGTAAACGGGGCGAGGGGGGATCCACTCAGTTTATTCCCGGGGTTTCCGGAGCCTCTCCGTTCACCCGATGGACCCTCCGCCCCGCCATTTCCCCCCCCCCCCCCCCCCCCCCCCCCATTACCATCCACCCCGCACTGCACATGCTTCAACTCACAGTTCCAGCCATGCCCCTCATTCAGTCCCAATTGGTTGGAGGACCAGCGCTGGGCCCATCTGGTCCTCCAGACCCACCCCCTCTATTCCTATGGGGCGAGAGCCGCCCGCCAATCACTCCCTGGGCATTGTGCCCTTTCCGGGCTAGCTGACCACGCATGCGCGGTTCAGTTTGTCGCTGATGGTGCAAAGGAGCGGTAAAGAAACAATGGAGGCGACTTTCAGGATTGGAGCCGGTGGGTGGCCGGGGAGCAATAGAAGCTGCGGAGTGAGCCGGGAGGCTTCATAAATACCCTGTGGAGGCTTCAACTCCCGAGGAAAATGTTAACGGTCCCGTCTTAAACAGCACCGAACAGAGTGAGAGCTGAGCGGTGACAGGCCCGGGTTACCGGCTGCCATCTTTACAGAGGACAAGGTGTCACAGGCGCATGCGCTGCGAGCCTGGATCGGATGCTAACTCTGCCGGATTTACTGACTGGAGTCTCCAGGATTTTATTTTAATCATTTGTGGGAGTCACTGGCTGGGCCAACTATTTATTGCCCATCCTTAATTTCCCTAGGACTGAGTGGCTTTCTCAGCCACCTCAAGGGCATTTAAAATGTCAACCACATTGCTGTGGTTTGGAATCGTGTCGGCCAGACCAGGTAAGGATGGCAGATTTTCTTTTCTATTCATTCACGGAATGTGGGTGTCGCTGGCTGGGCCAGCATTCACTGCCCAGCCCTTATTGCCCCTGAACTGAGTGTATCTCAGAGAGCATTTCAAGAGTCAACAAGCTGACTGTGGATCTGGAGTCACATGTAGGCCAGACCAGGTAAGGATAGAACGTTTCCTTCACTGAAGGACAGGAGTGAACCAAATGGGGCTTTGCAACAATTGACGATGGTTTCATGGTCATCAGTAAACTTTTAATGAATTCAAATGTTACTTTCTGCCTTGGTGAGATTCATGCCTGTGTGTCTGGGAAATCATTAGGACAGTAAAGAAGAATTTTTTGAAATTTTCTTTGATTATTTCTCTTCAGCGGAGATAAAATTATTGAAATGGGATAAAGGTTGTTTGGCTGACGGTCAATCACTGTCCTGTAAGGTAATGAGTCCTTTTCCCATTTGGCCGAGGAAGGCGGTGTGTCACAAGGATAGATGTGTTGACCGATTAATGGCTGGAGGATGGGGGCAGGTCATGTGATCAAACCTCCAGGAATACATTTAATTAAAGTTGGCGAGGA
>NW_024055768.1:0-9076 GCF_902713615.1 Scyliorhinus canicula | reverse complement strand
TCAGGTAATTAGTGCCGACCAGTGGCCGAATGGCCTCCTTCTGCACTGTAGGAATTCTATGGTTCTAATTTTATTCTATGAATCTCATAAAGCTTTGGTCACCACTCTTCAGAAAGTATGTGAAGGTTCTTGAGAAGGTGCAGAGGAGATTTACCAGAATGGTTCCAGCAAAGGAGGTTCGGGGAGGCTGGAACGGGAATGGAACCCGCACTGCTGATCTTGTTCTGCATTACAAGCCAGCTGTCTTAGCTCACTGTGCTAAACCAGCCCCTTCCCTGCGGCGCACTGTCCTCTGTAAAGATGGCGGCCGGTAACCCGGGCCTGTCACCGCTCAGCTCTCACTCTATTCGGTGCTGTTTAAGATGGGACCGTTAACATTTTCCTCGGGAGTTGAAGCCTCCACGGGGTATTTATGAAGCCTCCTGGCTCACTCCGCAGCTTCTATTGCTCCCCGGCCACCCACCGGCTCCAATCCTGAAAGTCGATCGATTGTTTCTTTCTGGCTCCTCGCACCGTCAGCGACAACCTGAACTGAGCATGCGCCCGTCACCGCCCGAACGGCGCATGTTCCAGTCATAGCCAGACTCTGCACGTGTGCGAGGAGCTTCTGTCATGTGGATAGAGCACATTCTCAGCTGCTCCACATGTTGGGTCATGAACCCGCTATTTAAATGGATATGTTTGATATAAATTTTGCTTTGCGAACTGATTACGATTAGTAACATTGGGCCAAGGTAACACCCACATCCCAAGAACAAATAAAGGAAAGTTGGCAGTTAGAAAGGCAAATGCAATGTTCGCATTCATTTCAAGAGAGCTACAATATAAGGTGAATGGGGATGAGAAACATATCAGCCATGATCGAATGGCAGAGCAAATCGAAAACTCGATGGGCTGAATGGCCTAATTCTGCTTCTCTATATTTTTTTTAAATGAGGGGATCTCATAGAAACATTTGTAAAAAATTGTTGGAATCCATTCCAGACCTGGATCCAGATCAATTGATTCTTGGAGGAGACTTCAATTGTGTTCTGGACCCTAAATGGACTGCTCCAAGCTGATTCAACCGCTACAAAAACATGAAAAAGGAATGAAACCAGACGGACCACCCGGCATCGGCCCAGGCACTAGAAACGACAACGGCAAACCCAGCAAAAGATTTTCAAAAACTGTTCCCATCAGTAGATTGTAAAAGGATTATGGGACACAGATTTAAGATTGTGAACAAGATCTACAGGGGAGATAGGAGGTAGACATTTTACACAGTGAGTGATAATGATATGGAACTCAATGCTTACACACAAAGGTCGATAATCTCCAGGTCCTGGTAACTCGTGCTGTCAGAATTTGATGTGTGGATTGGTTGTGAGTTTCCTGTCTGCGAATCCCTTTCTAAGCCCCTGTGAAAGAAGTTTACAAAGGCATCACTGTCAGTCCAGAAATAAAATTCAGGAAAGATAAACGTTTCTCCTGGTTTGAATTTGCTGTGTGTAAATCCTCCCCTACTAATCCCCTGTAAAAGGAGTTTCCAAAATTAATCATCATCAGTCCAGGATAGAAATTCACAACATTCTCCCCTCCTGCATGAGGGGTCCAAGGTGACCGCTCATGCCTCCCACTGCACACTGACCCTCTTATCATCGTAAGAAGTCTTACAACACCAGGTTAAAGTCCAACAGTGAATCACCCGAGGAAGGAGCAGCACTCCGAAAGCTCGTGTTTGAAACAAACCTGTTGGACTTTAACCTGGTGTTGTCAGACTTCTTACTGTGCTCACCCCAGTCCAACGCCGGCATCGCCACATCATGCCTCTTATCATCAGCAGTCTCCTGATTTGAGGGTGATGTCTCATCAGGGCTGAGATTTCTACCCTAGGTCTTCATGTGGCTGAACAGAGCCGCAGAGCTTTGGACACATGGGACAGAATGTCTAATGAGACAGTGAAATCCGGAGAGCAGGATTGGCTTCCTTTTCTTTCCATCTCTGTCACCGCTTTGCATCATCAGTAAGACATTGGGACTCCAAGACTAATCCAGTTTGATGGACAAGTTGTCTCCATTCTGAACAATGGGGAACAAGCTCCTCCCACTCATTGAAACATCGCCCCGACAAAGACGACAAACACGCATGCGCCCTGATGCACATCCAATAAAGATGGCGGCCGTTAACCCGAGCCGAACATGAGGAGCTGCAGCTCCGCTCGGTACAAACGGGGTCCCGGAAACTCTTTTTGAAAATTGCAGCTTACAACAGCTTTTCACAACGTTTCCACCCACCCCCAAGATCTCTCGCTTCCTCCATATTGTTCAACGCCCCTTACCAATTTCCTATCTGAAGACACAGCCCTTCTCCTTCGCCATCACCCACACTACGCATGCTTCAATCACAGCGGGCCCCGCCCCTCATTCACTGCGATTGGTTGGAGTGATGTGGAGATGCCGGCGTTGGACTGGGGTGAGCACAGTAAGAAGTCTTACAACACCAGGTTAAAGTCCAACAGGTTTGTTTCAAACACGAGCTTTCGGAGCACGGCTCCTTCTTCAGGTGAATGGAAAGGCTTGTTCCAGAAATGTTTATATAGACACAGTCAGAGATGCCCCGGAATGCGAGCACCTGCAGGCAATCAAATCATCAAAGATGCAGAGAGAGAGGTAACTCCAGGTTAAAGAGGTGTGAATTGTCCCAAGCCAGTTCAGTCGGTAGGCCTCTGCAAGTCCAGGCTTGTTGGTGGGGGCCGAATGTAATGCGACATGAATCCCAGATCCCGGTTGAGTCCGCATTCATGCGTGCGGAACTTAGCTATAAGTTTTTGCTCAGCAATTTTGCGTTGTCGCGTCTCCTGAAGGCCTCCTTGTAGAATGCTGACCCGGAGATCAGAGGCTGAATGTCCTTGACTGCTGAAGTGTTCCCCAACTGGAAGGGAACAGTCCTGCCTGTTGATAGTCGCACGATGCCCGTTTATTCGTTGTCGCAGTGTCTGCATGGTCTCGCCAATGTACCACGCTTCGGGACATCCTTTCCTGCAGCGTATGAGGTAGACTACATTGGTCGAGTTGCACGAGTATGCGCCACGTACCTGGTGGGTGGTGTTTCCACGTGTAATGGTGGTGTCCATGTCGATGATCTGGCATGTCTTGCAGAGATTACCCTGGCAGGGTTTTGTGGTGTTGTGGTTGCTGTTCTGAAGGCTGGGTAATTTGCTGCAAACAATGGTTTGTTTGAGGTTGCGCGGTTGTTTGAAGGCCAGTAGTGGGGGTGTGGGGATGACCTTGGCAAGATGTCCATCCTCGCTGATGATGTGTTGGAGGCTGCGAAGAAGATGTCGTAGTTTCTCCGCCCCAGGAAAGTACTGGACGACGAAGGGTACTCTGTCAGTGGTGTCCCGTGTTTGTCTTCTGAGGAGGTCGGTGCGGTTTTTTGCTGTGGCGCGGTGGAACTGTCGATCAATGAGTCGAGCGCCATATCCCGTTCGTACGAGGGCATCTTTCAGCATCTGTAGGTGTCTGTTGCGCTCCTCCTTGTCTGAGCAGATCCTGTGTATACGGAGGGCTTGTCCATAGGGGATGGCTTCTTTAATGTGTTTCGGGTGAAAGCTGGAGAAGTGGAGCATCGTGAGATTATCTGTGGGCTTGCGGTAAAGCGAGGTGCTGAGGTGACCGTCCTTGATGGAGACGAGTGTGTCCAAGAATGGAACTGAATTTGGAGAATAGTCCATGGTGAGTTTGATGGTGGGATGGAACTTATTGATGTCATCGTGTAGTCGTTTCAGTGATGTCTCGCCGTGGGTCCAAAGGAAAAAAATGTCATCGATGTATCTGGTGTATAGCATCGGTTGAAAGTCCTGTGTGGTGAGGAAGTCCTGTTCAAACTTGTGCATGAAGATGTTGGCATATTGAGGTGCAAATTTGGTCCCCATGGCTGTTCCGTGCGTCTGGATGAAGAATTTGTTGTCGAAGGTGAAGACGTTGTGGTCTAGAATGAAACGGATGAGTTGCAGAATTGCGTCTGGAGATTGGCAGTTGTCGGTGTTGAGGACTGAGGCTGTTGCAGCAATGCCGTCGTCATGGGGGATGCTGGTGTAGAGTGCCGAGACATCCATTGTGACGAGGAATGTTCCTGGTTCAACTGGTCCATGGGTGCTGAGTTTCTGTAGGAAGTCCGTCGTGTCGCGACAGAAGCTGGGTGTACCTTGTACGATGGGTTTCAAGATGCCCTCGATGTGGCCAGAGAGGTTCTCACACAGGGTCCCATTGCCTGATGCCTCCGTATACACAGGATCTGCGCAGACAAGGAGGAGCGCAACAGACACCTACAGATGCTGAAAGATGCCCTCGTACGAACGGGATATGGCGCTCGACTCATTGATCGACAGTTCCACCGCGCCACAGCAAAAAACCGCACCGACCTCCTCAGAAGACAAACACGGGACACCACTGACAGAGTACCCTTCGTCGTCCAGTACTTTCCTGGGGCGGAGAAACTACGACATCTTCTTCGCAGCCTCCAACACATCATCAGCGAGGATGGACATCTTGCCAAGGTCATCCCCACACCCCCACTACTGGCCTTCAAACAACCGCGCAACCTCAAACAAACCATTGTTTGCAGCAAATTACCCAGCCTTCAGAACAGCAACCACAACACCACAAAACCCTGCCAGGGTAATCTCTGCAAGACATGCCAGATCATCGACATGGACACCACCATTACACGTGGAAACACCACCCACCAGGTACGCGGCGCATACTCGTGCAACTCGACCAATGTAGTCTACCTCATACGCTGCAGGAAAGGATGTCCCGAAGCGTGGTACATTGGCGAGACCATGCAGACACTGCGACAACGAATAAACGGGCATCGTGCGACTATCAACAGGCAGGACTGTTCCCTTCCAGTTGGGGAACACTTCAGCAGTCAAGGACATTCAGCCTCTGATCTCCGGGTCAGCATTCTACAAGGAGGCCTTCAGGAGACGCGACAACGCAAAATTGCTGAGCAAAAACTTATAGCTAAGTTCCGCACGCATGAATGCAGACTCAACCGGGATCTGGGATTCATGTCGCATTACATTCGGCCCCCACCAACAAGCCTGGACTTGCAGAGGCCTACCGACTGAACTGGCTTGGGACAATTCACACCTCTTTAACCTGGAGTTACCTCTCTCTCTGCATCTTTGATGATTTGATTGCCTGCAGGTGCTCGCATTCCGGGGCATCTCTGACTGTGTCTATATAAACATTTCTGGAACAAGCCTTTCCATTCACCTGAAGAAGGAGCCGTGCTCCGAAAGCTCGTGTTTGAAACAAACCTGTTGGACTTTAACCTGGTGTTGTAAGACTTCTTACTATTGGTTGGAGGACCAGCTGTTCCTCCAGTCCCACCCCACCACTTCCTATTGGTCCGGAGCTGCCGTCAATCACCAGGGCATTGTATTGACTACAGGCAGCCACAGGCTCAGGCTAACTGGCTGATTGTCCAATAATAACAGTGAGAGTCTCAGTGGGACAATCAGGCAATAATAGTGGAGATGGGGCCCAGAGGAGAAACAGCAAAGGATTCATTCATTTTGAGAGGAACAAACACCGTGTCTGTTCCAATTAAGTCAGACTGCAGTATGTGAGTGAACACATCTTTGGATCCAGTGTAGAATCATAGAATCCCTACAATGCTGAAGGAGGCCATTCGGCCCAGTGAGTCTACACCGACCCTCTTAGAGATCATCCCACCTTGGCCAATCCCCCACCCTAACTCTGTAACCCCACCCAGGGACAATTTAGCACAGCCAATCCAGCTAACCTGCATATCTTTGAACTGTGGGAGGAAATCTTCGCAGCCACGGGAAAAATGTGCAAACTCCACACAGACCGTGACCCAAGGTCGGAATCGAACCCAGGTACCTGGTGCTTGAGGCAACAGTGCTAACTACTGAGCCACCCCCATAACCCTGTCATGATTAGACAATACCCTGCCTGTTATTCCAATTCTGGTGCATGTTACTCTTTTACTATTATCATTAGACAATAACATGCCTGTTATTCCAATTCTGGTGTACGTTACTCTGTCACTTATTATTAGACAACAACCTAGCTGATATTTCAATTCTGATGTGTGTTACTCTGTTACTGTTATCTGTTATCATTAGACATTAATAGGAGGGCAAGATGCAAGGTAGCAATGTTATTTTGAAGTTGCTGTGTCACAATGAGTGTCACTGGGAGGTGTGTGATAAAATAGGAATGGAAACATCATGACAAAGGGTGGCACAGTGGCAGTGGTTAGCACTGCTGCCTCACGTGCTGAGGACCCAGGTTCGATCCCAGCCCCGGGTCACTGCCGTGTGGAATTTGCACTTTCTCCCCATGTCTCCGTGGGTCTCACCCCCACAACCCAAAGATGTGCAGGCTAGGTGGATTGGCCACTCTTTTGAGGTCCACCAACAAAATAGAACAAAGGAAACAAACTTAGGGACAAAGCAAAAAGGGCCGCTCCAGTTAGAGGCACTGACCAAACGTAACAAAGATCAGCAGAAACATAAAAAGATCCAATGACAGTGCAATTAAAGGGGTCAATAAAGCACCCCAACCCCTGCAGGGCCCACCGGGCATGGCAGACTTTGATGGTGCCCATGGACACTGCATGCTCCCTTTCTAGGGAAACCCAGCTGCGAATGTAGCTGCGGAAAAGGGGCAAACAGTCTGGTCAGAAGACCTCCTCGGTCGCCCGCTGCCTGGATCTATAAATGACGCGCTTCGCCAGGCCCAGAGCAGGTTCATAAGAAGGTAAGTGGAGCTTTTTCACGAGGTCTTCGGCCCAAGTCGGACTCAGCAAAAACGACCACCCAATGGAATCCACCTCCTCCCCGCTGGTGTGTGGGGTCTTCAGTCCGGGAGGGGACTCAGCAAACACACTGCCCACTCGATCCCCAGCCCCGGAACGAGCACACCGGATAGAATAAGGAAGGTTTTGTCCTTGCTGAAGTCAATGTTATCACTTGGGAAGACTGGGCCGGGCCCTCAACCCGGGAGGGGCCCAGCAAAACAAGCAGTCTAAAGGGCTTTACTCCCACCTTGGTTTTGAAGCTGCCTCCTTGTTGTTGTCCTTGTCTTCCCTCTCCTTCCTTCTCTCCCCTCTCCTTCCTTCCCTCCCCTCTCCTCTCCTTCCTCCAGGCAGCTCAGCAGCAACCAGCACTGGAAACAGGCAGCAAACTGAGCAACAGCAGCAGCAACAGAGAGAGAGAGACAGCAGCAGCCACTTTTCGCAGCAACAACAACCTCACAACACCAAAGTCTGCACTGGGAGTGCCAGCTTCGGATTGGCCATGCTAAATTGCAGCTTAATTGGAAACAAATAATTGGCTACTCTAAATTTATAATTAATAATAATAATACCTTTGCGACAATTTAGATGTTTTCAAGTTTACAATCTCCTGCTGCAACCTTCGGCTGGAAAGATATCAGAAGCTTTGGAAGCATCTGGAAAAGGACATTACAATGGTCATAAATGTTAGTCGAGGTTAGAAATTAAAATCACAAACATTTATCTTGGTTTGAGTTTGCTGGGTGCAAATCCTCCCCTAACTCCCGGTAAAAAGAGTTTCCAAAATCCGTCACTCTTTCGAGTCCAGGATAGAACTTCCAAACATTCTCTCCCCTTGTTGCCAGTCCCAGGATTACTTAATGTGGGTTACACTTGCTTTGGAGGCAGTTCAGTGAAGTTTCACTGGTCTGATTCCTGGGGTGGGAGAGTTTGTTTTATGGAGCAAGACTGAGCCTGTTTGGTCTGTACCCGATGGAGATTAGAAGAATGAGAGGTGATCTTATTGAAACATCTAAGATTCTGAGGGGTTTTTATGAAAGAATATTTCCCACATGGGGATTCAAGAACTAAGGGGGGCAGTTTAAAGATAAGAGTTCTCCAATTTGACACTGAGGTAAGCAGAAATGTCTTCCCTCAGAGGGTCATCAGTCTGTGGATAAAAGCAAATTACTGCGGATGCTGGAATCTGAAACAAAAACAGAAAATACTGGACAATCTCAGCAGGTCTGACAGTATCTGTGGAGAGAAAAGAGCTCACATTTTGGTCTGGCTGACTCTTTGTCAAAACTGAGTTTGTGGAATTCTCTTTCTCAGAGAGGAATGGTGCTGGCTCACTGAATATACTCAAGGCTAAGTTAGGCTTTTTTTTATCTACTGGGGAGTCAAAGGTTTTTTGGGGAAGGCAGGAAAATGTGATTAAGGGCACATGCGGATCAGCCATGCTTTATTGAATCGCAGAGCAGGGTCAATAGAACATAGAACAGTACAGCACAGAACAGGCCCTTCGGCCCTCGATGTTGTGCCGAGCCATGATCACCCTACTCAAACCCACGCATCCACCCTATACCCGTTACCCAAGAACCCCCCCTTAACCATTACTTAACCTTTACAGTAGGCCGCATGGCCGTTCCCTGCTGCTAATTCTGATGTGATTATTCTTCTGTTCTTCGGATTGCCAGACATGGCAGCAGCACCTTCCCCCTCTGGAGGGGCCTGTCAATCATCGACACAATGATTTTCTCTCCTGGTCACCGGGATCCTGAAGCACCGCCTCTGTTACGTCATCAATGTGGTTCCACAGCCGCGCCGCTAAACAAAGATGGCGGCCGTGGAACTGGGCCTGATACCAGATACAAGCTGGCAGCTGCAAACGCGGGATTTGCAGGGTCTTATTCCGACCCTGTGAGCAGCAGGAAGTGTTTACGAAGCCTTCACTCCCTCCCCACCCCGGCTCCCGGATCCATTCCTCCCTCCGCCTCACCGACTCTCACCGCCCCAAACAGCCGCTCCCGCACTCGCAGACCTCGGAGCAAAGTGATACTGCGCATGCTCCAGTTACAGCCCAGCATTGCGTCTGCGCACTGGGAACCTGTAACGTGATTGGGCACATTCACAGCCGCATGGAATGATGGGTAATAGCCGGACCATTGTAACTGCAAACAGTTAATACAAAATAACTTGGTTACCAATTGATAAACATAATCAAGCAAATTATAGTCAATGGGTATTCTGCTATTCTCCATTTCTCGAAATGATTGAA
>NW_024055767.1:0-21991 GCF_902713615.1 Scyliorhinus canicula | reverse complement strand
ATATGGAAGCCTGCAGAGGGATTGGATAGGTTAAGTGAATGGGCTCGGGTCTGGCAGATGGAATACATGTTGACAAATGTGAGGTTATCCATTTTGGTAGGAATAACAGCAAACGGGATTATTATTTAACCGATAAAATATTAAAGCATGCCGCTGTTCAGAGAGACTTGGGTGTGCTAGTGCATGAGTCACAGAAGGTTGGTTTACAAGTGCAACAGGCGATTAAGAAGGCAAATGGAATTTTGTCCTTCATTGCTAGAGGGATGGAGTTTAAGACTAGGGAGGTTATGTTGCAATTGTATAAGGTGTTAGTGCGGCCACACCTGGAGTATTGTGTTCAGTTTTGGTCTCCTTACTTGAGAAAGGACGTACTGGCGCTGGAGGGTGTGCAGAGGAGATTCACTAGGTTAATCCCAGAGCTGAAGGGGTTGGATTATGAGGAGAGGTTGAGTAGACTGGGACTGTACTCGTTGGAATTTAGAAGGATGAGGGGGGATCTTATAGAACATTTAAAATTATGAAGGGAATAGATAGGATAGATGCGGGCAGGTTGTTTCCACTGGCGGGTGACAGCAGAACTAGGGGGCATAGCCTCAAAATAAGGGGAAGTAGATTTAGGACAGAGTTTAGGAGGAACTTCTTCACCCAAAGGGTTGTGAATCTATGGAATTCCTTGCCCAGTGAAGCAGTTGAGGCTCCTTCATTACATGTTTTTAAGGTAAAGATAGATAGTTTTTTGAAGAATAAAGGGATTAAGGGTTATGGTGTTCGGGCCGGAAAGTGGAGCTGAGTCCACAAAAGATCAGCCATGATCTAATTGAATGGCGGAGCAGGCTCGAGGGGCCAGATGGCCTACTCCTGCTCCTAGTTCTTATGTTCTTATGTCAGGAGACTCTTTATGAGGAAGCCTTCAAGCTACAAATCTCGTTAGAGGGGCAATGTGAATGCCAGAGTTCCTTGTGAAAGGGAGACAAGAACTGCTCGTTAAACGCACCCCAATGAACACGCAGACATTTGCTCCGTTGTTTTTTTCTCTGGAACAATCGGTCTCACACCAACAGAAATCTCTGGATCCTTCTGCCTTGGAAGGCCCAACCTATCCCCAACCTATCATTATCCCTCTCCCGGGAATAGACAAACCCACCAATACTCCACCCCCCACCCCCGGAATAGACAAATCCATCATTACCCCTCCCACAGGAATAGAAACTATCATTATCCCTCCCACTGGAATAGACACTATCATTATCCCTCCCCCGGGAATAGACAAACCCACCATTACTCCCCCCCGCCCCGGGAATAGACAAATCCATCATTACCCCTCCCACGGGAATAGACACTATCATTATCCCTCCCCCGGGAATAGACAAACCCACCATTACTCCCCCCGCCCCGGGAATAGACAAATCCATCATTACCCCTCCCACCGGAATATACACTATCATTACCCCGTCCCAGGAATAGACAAATCCATCATTAAACCTCTCCCGGGAATAGACAAATCCATCATTCCCCCTCTCCTGGGAATAGACAAATTCATCATTACCCCTCTCCTGGGAATAGAAAAAGCAACCATTACCCCTCTTCTTGGAATAGAAAAATCCATCATTACACCTCCCACGGGAATAGACACTATCATTACCCCGTCCCAGGAATAGACAAATCCATCATTACACCTCTGCCGGGAATAGACAAATCCATCATTCCCCCTCTCCCGGGAATAGACAAATCCATCATTCCCCCTCTCCTGGGAATAGACAAATTCATCATTACCCCTCTCCAGGGAATAGACAAAGCAACCATTACCCCTCTTCTTGGAATAGAAAATTCCATCATTACACCTCTCCCGGGAATAGAAAAATCCATCCTTACTCCTCTCCTGGAATAGACAAATCCATCATTATCCCTCTCCTGGGAATAGGCAAATTCATCATTATCCCTCTCCAGGGAATAGACAAATCCATCATTATCCCTCTCCCAGGAATAGACAAATCCATTATTCCCCCTCTCCCAGGAATAGACAAATCTATCATTATCCCTCTCCTGGGAATAGACAAATTCATCATTACCCCTCTCCCAGGAATAGACAAATCTATCATTCCCCCACTCCCGAAATAGACAAATCCATCATTACCCCTTTCTCGGGAAAAGACAAATCCATCATTACCCCACTCCCGGGAATAGACAAATCCATCCTCATCCCTCTCCCAGGAATAGGTAAATCCACCATTACTCCTCTCCCGGGAATAGACAAATCCATCATTACCCCTCTCCCGGGAAAAGACAAATCCATCATTCCCCCTCTCCCGGGAATAGACAAATTCATCCTTATCCCTCTCCCAGGAATAGACAAATGCATCATTACCCCTCTCCCGGGAAAAGACAAATCCATCATTCCCCCTCTCCCGGGAAAAGACAAATCCATCATTCCCCCTCTCCCGGGAATAGACAAATCCATCCTTATCCCTCTCCCAGGAATAGACAAATCCATCATTCCCCCTCTCCCGGGAATAGACAAATCCATCCTTATCCCTCTCCCAGGAATAGACAAAGCCATCATTACCCCTCTCCCAGGAATAGACAAATCCATCATTACCCCACTTCCGGGAAAAGACAAATCCATCATTACCCATCATAACAGATCTCTCAGGAACGATCCAACTCTTCTCCCATCCCCTCGCCAGGAAAGATCTGACTCCACTCCCATCCCTTTCCTGGTAATGATCCAACTCTTCTCCCATTCCCTCATCGGGAAAGATGTAACCCTTCTCACATACCCTCTCTAAGAATGATCTAACCCTTCTCCCATCTCTACCACAGGAATGATCCAACTCTTCTCCTATTCTCACCATGGGAATGATCCAACCCTTCTCCGATCTTCTCCCCGGAAATGATCCAGCCCTTCTCCCATCCCCTCTCTGATGCCGTACTATGAAATGATCCAACCCTTCTCCCATCCCCTTTGGGAATGAACCATCTCACAGGGAATGTTCCCACCCTTTCTCCCTCCCTCTCCAGAAATGACCCAAGTCGACTCCATCCCCCAGGAAATGATCAGACTCTTTGGACCGTTCTCCAGGATTGATCCAAGCCTTTTCCCACTACCCTTCTATACTGATCCTATTTCGGTACACCACCTTTCCCAGGGAATGATCTGAGTCCTCTCCCTCCTCCATGGCTTGGTTCATCGATCAGTGTCAGTTGGATATTTGAGGAGTGAGTGGGGAGGAGTTTACCGAGGCCTCAGGCATGAGGTTGATGATGCGGGTCAGACTCTCCAGATTTGTACTGCTGGCGTTGCCCAGCATGCCGAGGGAATCTGGGTGATTGCTGCCCAGGAGGAGCAGGTTGATATGTGCTTGGAGCTCGCTGCATGTCAGTCCAGGGTTGAACCTATAAATTGAAACAGAGGTTTGTCAACAGTTCATGTCTTTTTCTTTGTGGGACAAGGATGTTGCTGGTTTGTGCAGAGTAGGTGGATTGGCCACGCTAAATTGCCCCTTAATTGGAAAAAATAATTGGGTAATCTAAATTTATAAAAAAAAAAAGGATGTTGCTGGTTAGGTCAGCATTTATTGCCCATCCCTAATTGCCTTTCGAGAAGGTGGCGGTGATCCACCTTCTTGAACTGCTGCAGTCCATGTGGTGTAGGTACACCCACAATGCAGTTAGGGAGGGAGTTCCAGGATTCTAACCCAGCGACAGTGAAGGAATGGCCAATATATTTCCAAGTCAGGATGGTGAGTGACTTGGAGTGAACCTCCCAGTGGGGTTCCCAGATATTTGCTGCTCTTGTCCTTGTAGATGGTAGTGGTTGTGGGTTTGGAAGCTGCTGTCTAAGGAGCCTTTGTAAGTTGTTGCAGTGTTTCTTGTAGATGGTACACATGGCTGCCACTGTGCGTCAGTGTTGAAAGTTAGTGAATATTTATGGCAATGGATGGAGTGCAAATCAAGCGGGGCTGATTTGTCCTAGATGATGTCGAGCTTGTTGAGTGCTATTGGAGCTGCACTCATCCAGGCAGGTGGAGAGTATTTTGATTTTTTGTTATTAATTCATTCTTTATGATTTGAGAATCACAGACCAGGCCAGTAGTGACTGTCTATCTCCAGCTCCATGGAACCACTGGCAGTGGGCCATCTTCTCGCCTGACTGACCTAAATTTATCGCTGGGTCACCTCAAAGAGTCAATCATGCTGGTGTCGGCAAGAGATTCAACAGAAAGATACTCCAATACAGACACAGATTGGTATCCCTTTGAGCAGAGAACGTTAAGGGGCATTCTAATTTAGGTATTTGAGATGATAAAAAGATTCAACAGAGCAACAAGGGAAAAGTACTCAGAGTCAGAGTTTTACAGCACAAAAAGAGGCCATTCGACTCATCATATCTGTGCCGGCCATCAAGCACCGATCTACTCCAATCCCATTTTGCAGCACTTGGCCTGTAGCTTTGTATGCTCCGGGATTTCAAGTGCTCACCGAAATGCCTCAACCGCTCTTGCAGGCAGTCAGTTCTAGATTCACACCACCGTTGGGTGAAAATGTCTTTCCTCAAATCCCTTCGAAATCTCCTTCCCCTCACCTCAAATCTATGACCCCTGGTTACTGACCCCTCGACGAAGGGGAAAGGTCCCTTTCTGTCCACACAATCTACATCCCTCATAATTTTCCACACCTCAATCAGGTCCTTCCCTCAGCCTTCTCTGCTCATAGGAAAACAACCCGGGCCTAACCAGCCTCTATTCATGGCTGAAATAGTTCAGCCCAGGCGACATCCTGGTGAATCTCCTCTGAACCCTCTCCAGTGCAATTACATCCTTCCGATAGTGTGATGACCAGAACTGTACACAGTACTCCAGCTGTGACCTAACCAGCGTTTTACACAGCTCCATCGAAACCTCCCTGACCTGATGGGGATTCCAGAACAACGGCTCAATAACCTTAAAATTTGAGTGAGTTAATTTAGGATCACATCGGCCAATGCTTCCTCACACAAGCAAGCAAAGCTAAAAGACTATTATCATTTATTGAAAGGGGAATTGAATACGAGGTTATACTTCAGTTCTATAGAGCATTGGTGAGACCACATTTGGAGCATTTGGTACAGTATTGGTCTCCTTACTTGAGGAAGGATGGAAATGCATTGGAAGCAATACAGGGACGATTCACTAGACTAATACCTGGAATGGCTGGGCTGTCTTCTGAGGAAAGGTTGGACAGGCTGGGCTTGTATCCACTGTAATTTAGAAGAGCAATTAGTGACTTGATTGAAGCATATAATATCCTGAGGGCTTTTGGCAGGGTGGATATGGAGAGGATGTTTCCTTTTGTTGGAGAATCTGGTCACTGATGAAAAATCAGGATTCCCCCATTTAAATCGGTGATGAGGAGAATTATTTTTCTCCTCAGAGGATCTTCAAGGCCGAGGAGGATAGAACCTGACGAGAAAAATGTGGGGTTAAAATCAGAGCAGTCCTGACTTTAGCCTTCCCAAGGGGTGAAGTGGTGGAAATGTCTCTGGATTTGGGAAGGCAGTCTGACAGCCTTAGAGGCACTGGGTGGGAGTAGTCAGGAGGTGCTGGCGAGGAAGAGCTGGAGGCTGTCAATACACACATGGAAACTAATGCCATGGTTTTGGGCGATGTAGTCAAAAAGTGAGGGAGTTGAGAGGTTGAATCTCGAGGGATAGTGGGGTTGTGAGGATGGTGTTTTGGTAACGGACTGTGAGTGGGAAGCAAGTCACTGAGGAAGGTTCTCTGGCTATGATGAAGTAAGAATGGCACCAGGCGAGCTATGGCTGATCCAAGCTGGGCAGCAGTGCAGACGCCTGGCCAGGAAGGTGTTCTGTCAAACAAAGGAAAGGTTGCATGCGGCTCTAGAAGGACAAAGTGGGGACCCATCAGCCTTTTGCACATGGGATGGCGATTATGACTGAATCGACACAGCGGCCAGAGCGGAAACCCGACTGGAGGCATAAACGGAGTTCGGAGGGAAAATGCACATGGACTGGGAGCCAACAAATTACTCCAGGACATTGGAGAAGAAAGAGAGGTTGGATATCGGATCGTAGTTGAGAAGGACAATGGTTTATTTTGGAGAATGGGGGAGGTGAACACTTCGGACCTAAGCACTCACCTGTACAAACAGCCGGCCTGCATCTGGTGCTTGAAACGTACAAGGCTCCGAAAGGATGGGGAACAGGATCCATCACCAGTGCTCCTCAGGATGGTCAGATCAGTGCTATTAGCAGTCAAGGATCTTCAAGTCTTTCCAAAATTACAGAAGTCTCGTTCCTCCACCAATTACAGAATTACAATAACAGAAGTCTCGTTCAACCCCGACGATACAGAGGAGCTGAGGTAGCGATGATCTGGCAGTACATAGGTTAGCAACAGCCCAGTGGCCTTTGTCAACCCAGCCCAGTGTCCAGTCAGGGATACAGTGAGAACTGACCCAGCCCAGTGTCCAGTCAGGGATACAGTGAGGACAGACCCAGCCCAGTGTCCAGTCAGGGATACAGTGAGAACTGACATCAGCCATGATTGAATGGCGGAGTGGACTCGATGGGCCGAATGGCCTTACTTCCACTCCTATGTCTTATGGTCTTATGGACCCAGCCCAGTGTCCAGTCAGGGATACAGTGAGAACTGACCCAGCCCAGTCAGGGATACAGTGAGAACTGACCCAGCCCAGTGCCCAGTCAGGGATACAGTGAGAACTGACCCAGCCCAGTGTCCAGTCAGGGATACAGTGAGAACTGACCCAGCCCAGTGTCCAGTCAGGGATACAGTGAGAACTGACCCAGCCCAGTGTCCAGTCAGGGATACAGTAAGAACTGACCCAGCCCAGTGTCCAGTCAGGGATACAGTGAGAACTGACCCAGCCCAGTGTCCAGTCAGGGATACAGTGAGAACTGACCCAGCCCAGTGTCCAGTCAGGGATACAGTGAGAACTGACCCAGCCCAGCGTCCAGTCAGGGATACAGTGAGAACTGACCCAGCCCAGTGTCCAGTCAGGGATACAGTGAGAACTGACCCAGCCCAGTGTCCAGTCAGGGATACAGTGAGAACTGACCCAGCCCAGTGTCCAGTCAGGGATACAGTGAGAACTGACCCAGCCCAGTGTCCAGTCAGGGATACAGTGAGAACTGACCCAGCCCAGTGTCCAGTCAGGGATATAGTGAGAACTGACCCAGCCCAGTGTCCAGTCAGGGATACAGTGAGAACTGACCCAGCCCAGTGTCCAGTCAGGGATATAGTGAGAACTGACCCAGCCCAGTGTCCAGTCAGGGATACAGTGAGAACTGACCCAACCCAGTGTCCAGTCAGGAATACAGTGAGAACTGACCCAGCCCAGTGTCCAGTCAGGGATACAGTGAGAACTGACCCAGCCCAGTGTCAAGTCAGGGATACAGTGAGAACTGACCCAGCCCAGTGTCCAGTCAGGGATACAGTGAGAACTGACCCAGCACAGTGTCCAGTCAGGGATACAGTGAGAACTGACCCAGCCCAGTGTCAAGTCAGGGATACAGTGAGAACTGACCCAGCGCAGTGTCCAGTCAGGGGTACAGTGAGAACTAACCCAGCGCAGTCAGGGATACAGTGAGAACTGACCCAGCCCAGTGTCCAGTCAGGGATACAGTGAGAACTGACCCAGCCCAGTGTCCAGTCAGGGATACAGTGAGAACTGACCCAGCCCAGTGTCCAGTCAGGGATACAGAGAGAACTGACCCAGCCCAGTATCCAGTCAGGGATACAGTGAGAAATAACACAGCCCAGTGTCCAGTCAGGGGTACAGTGAAAACTGACCCAGCCCAGTGTCCAGTCAGGGATACAGTGAGAACTGACCCAGCCCAGTGTCCAGTCAGGGATACAGTGAGAACTGACCCAGCCCAGTCAGGTATACAGTGAGGACTGACCCAGCCCAGTGTCCAGTCAGGGATACAGTGAGAACTGACCCAGCTCAGTGTCCAGTCAGGGATACATTGAGAACTGACCCAGCCCAGTGTCCAGTCAGGGATACAGTGAGAACTGACCCAGCCCAGTGTCCAGTAAGGGATACAGTGAGAACTGACCCAGCCCAGTGTCCAGTCAGGGATACAGTGAGAACTGACCCAGCCCAGTGTCCAGTCAGGTAAACAGTGAGAACTGACCCAGCCCAGTGTCCAGTCAGGGATACAGTGAGAACTGACCCAGCCAAGTGTCCAGTGTGGGATACAGTGAGAACTGACCCAGCCCAGTGTCAAGTCAGGGATACAGTGAGAACTGACCCAGCCCAGTGTCCAGTCAGGGATACAGTGAAAACTGACCCAGCCCAGTGTCCAGTCAGGGATACAGTGAGAACTGACCCAGCCCAGTGTCCAGTAAGGGATACAGTGAGAACTGACCCAGCCCAGTGTCCAGTCAGGGATACAGTGAGAACTGACCCAGCCCAGTGTCCAGTCAGGGATACAGTGAGAACTGACCCAGCCCAGTGTCCAGTCAGGGATACAGTGAGAACTGAGCCAGTCCAGTCAGGGATACAGTGAGAACTGACCCAGCCCAGTGTCCAGTCAGGGATACATTGAGAACTGATCCAGCCCAGTGTCCAGTCAGGGATACAGTGAGAACTGACCCAGCCAAGTGTCCAGTCAGGGATACAGTGAGAACTGACCCAGCCAAGTGTCCAGTCAGGGATACAGTGAGAACTGACCCAGCCCAGTGTCCAGTCAGGGATACAGTGAGAACTGACCCAGCCCAGTTTCCAGTCAGGGATACAGTGAGAACTGACCCAGCCCAGTCAGGGATACAGTGAGAACTGACCCAGCCCAGTGTCCAGTCAGGGATACAGTAAGAACTGATCCAGCCCAGTGTCCAGTCAGGGATACAGTGAGAACTGACCCAGCCCAGTGTCCAGTCAGGGTTACAGTGAGAACTGACCCAGCCCAGTGTCCAGTCAGGGATACAGTGAGAACTGACCCAGCCCAGTCAGGGATACAGTGAGAACTGACCCAGCCCAGTGTCCAGTCAGGGATACAGTGAGAACTGACCCAACCCAGTGTCCAGTCAGGGATACAGTGAGGACTGACCCAGCCCAGTGTCCAGTCAGGGATACAGTGAGAACTGACCTAGCCCAGTGTCCAGTCAGGGATACAGTGAGAACTGACCCAGCCCAATGTCCAGTCAGGGATACAGTGAGAACTGACCCAGCCCAGTGTCCAGTCAGGGATAGATTGTGAACAACTGACCGAGACCAGTATACAGTAATTGTAGCTCCACACTGACAAAATCAGGAATATTTAATCCATTTTATACTGTTCCCGAGCTTCACGAAAGGTGAAAGGATATGTAGTGACATTACCATTAAAGGCCAAAATGGGTTTCCCTTTCAGGTATCCAGGATTCCCGCTCCGACTCCTGCCAGTGCCAGTGGTTAAAACCTGCTTATAAATGAGAAAGATGACAGTTCAGTCGCTTGGTCAGTTCTGTCAGAAACAACCCAGAATTAAAGCCCCTAGTCGCCACATTACGGTGCCTGTTCAGGTACACAGATGGAGAATTCAGAATGTGCAAACTACCTAACAGCACATCTTTTGAAACATGTGGGAGGAAACTGGAGCACCCGGTGGAAACTCAAGCAGACACAGGGAGAACGTGCAGATACCACACAGACAGTGACGCAAATCGGGAATCGAACCTGGGGCCCGAGAGTTGTGGGGCAACAGTGCTAACCACTGCGCTAATGGACCATCCGGCAACAGCACGGTAAGTAAATACCAAACACTGCTCGGACTGATCTGTTCGCTGGAAGAACACAGCTAACAACACCCAATGCTGCTCTTGCTGATGTATTTGCTTTGTTTGCCCCCTTCTTCCACACTGTAACCAACTACTGTTTGTCGATGTACCATTTGTCATTGTTCCCTGTTGATTATTCTTGTGTATACTATGTACGTACTGTGTACGTTCCCTCAGCTGCAGAAAAATACTTTTCACTGTACTTCAGTACATGTGACAATAAATCAAATCAAAATCAAAAGTGAGAACATTTAATGAAGGGTCGTCAACTGCTTCACTGGGCAGGGAATTCTATAGAATCACAATCCTTTGGGTGAAGAAGTTCCTCCTAAACTCAGTCTCAAAATAAGCGGAAGTAGATTTAGGACTATGTCCCCTCATTCTCCTTTCACCCGGCAGTGGAAATAAGCTCCTCTCATCTATCCTAACTATTCCCTTCATAATTTTATATACTTCTATCAGATCGAGCCGCATCCTTCTAAATTTCAACGAGAACAGTCCGGGTCTACTCAACCTCTCCACGTAATCCAACCCCTTCAACTCTGGGATTAACCAAATGAATCTCCTGTGCACACCCTCCAGTGCCAGTACGTCCTTTCTGAAGTAAGGATCTAACAGGCGACCCTGTACACTGTCCCTCACTGTAATCTAGCAGGTGACGCAGTACACAGTCCCTCACTGTAATCTAAGAATTGACCCAGACCACTGTCCCCTCACTAATCTAACAGGTGACCCTGTATACTGTCCCTCACTGCAATCTAACAGGAGACCCTGTACACTGTCCCTCACTGTTATCCAACACAGACCATCATACACTGTCCCTCACTGTAATCTAACAGGAGACCATCGTACACTATCCCCTCACTGTAATCTAACAGGTGACCCTGTATACTGTCCCCTCACTGTAATCTAACAGGTGACCCTGTACACTGCCCCTCACTGTAATCTAACAGGTGACCCTGTACACTGTCCCTCACCGTAATCCACCAGGTGCCCTGTAAACTGTCCCTCACTGTAATCTAACAGGAGATCCTGTACACTGTCCCTCACTGTAATCCAACACGAGACCATCATACACTGTCCCTCACTGTATTCTGACAGGTCACCCTGTACACTGTCCCTCACTGTAATCTAACAGGTGACCCTGTACACTGTCCCTCACTGTAATCCAACAGGTGATCCTGTACACTGTCCCTCACTGCAATCTAACAGGTGACCCTGTACACTGTCCCTCACTGTAATCCAACAGGTGACCCTGTACACTGTCCTTCACTGTAATCCAACAGGTGACACTGTACATTGTCCCTCACTGTAATCTAACAGGTCACCCTGTACACTGTCCCTCACTGTAATCCAACAGGTGACCCTGTACACTGTCCCACACTGTAATCTAACAGGGGACCCTGTACACTGTCCCTCACTGTAATTTAACACATCACCATTGCATACTGTCACTGACTGTAATCGAACAGGAGACCATCGTACACTGTCCCCTCACTGCAATCCAACATGTGACCCTGTACACTGTCCCTCGCTGTAATCTAACAGGTAATCCTGTACACCGTCCCCCATTGAAATCCAACAGGAGACCCTGTACCCTGTCTCTCACTGTAATCCGACAGATGATTCTGTACACTATCCCTCACTGTAATCCAACAGGTCACCTTGTACACTATCTCTCACAGTAATCTAACCGGCGACCCTGTACACAGTATCTCACTGTAATCTAACAGGAGACCATCGTACACTGTCCCTCACTGTATTCTGACAGGAGACCATCGTACACTGGCTCCCACTGTAATCTAACAGGTCACCTTGTACACTGTCGCTCACTATAATCAAACAGGAGACCATCACACACTGGATCTCACTGGCATCTGACAGGTGAACCTGTACACTGTCCCTCACTGTAATCTAACATTTTTTTTTTTTGCTTTTTTTTGCACTAGAGTGCTGAGCTTGTGGCATTTGAGTGCTACAGTGAGAGTTTGGTGACTGAGGGAGTGCTGAGCTTGTGGCATTTGAGTGCTACAGTGAGAGTTTGGTGACTGAGGGAGTATAATAGTTCATTTTTATTTAAAGTCTAGTATTTCTTTTATTTAGTTAATTAACTTAAAAGTTGCTGTTTGGTCTATAAGAAGGTGAATTTTGAATCAGCTTTAAACAAGGTTCTACTTGAACTTACTTGCAGCTGGAGCTTGTTAATTAGTTAATTGCATTAGGCCAGTTTTCAGAAGCTAGAGTCACAGTATAAATAGGAGCTAGTTACAGTGCAGACTTTGTTTGCACTAGAGTGCTGAGCTTGTGGCATTTGAGTGCTACAGTGAGAGTTTGGTGACTGAGGGAGTGCTGAGCTTGTGGCATTTGAGTGCTACAGTGAGAGTTTGGTGACTGAGGGAGTGCTGAGCTTGTGGCATTTGAGTGCTACAGTGAGAGTTTGGTGACTGAGGGAGTTAGGTGAGGAGGGAGTAAGGTGCTCCTGACATTTCATTTCCTATATTTATCAAAGAGCGTGAAGAGAGCCAGGAGTTTAGAGTACAGCTGACTGGAAGTAGAGTCGGAGGGCGGAGGTCCAGTTGGTCCAAGGGGCAGCTAATTCTGTAAAGTAAGAGGGGATGGAGGCTAGGGCAGTTGCATGCTCCTCCTGTAGGATGTGGGTGGTGAGGGATACCACTGGTGTCCCCGCTGACTATACCTGCGGGAAGTGCACCCAACTCCAGCTCCTCAGAGACCGTGTTAAGGTACTGGAGCTGGATGAACTTCGGATCATCCGGGAGGCAGAGGGGGTCATAGAGAAGAGTTACAGGGAGGTAGCCACACCAAAGGTACTGGACAAGAGTAGCTGGGTTACAGTCAGGGGAAAGAAAACTAACAGGCAGACAGTGCAGGGATCCCTCGTGGCCGTTCCCCTTCAAAACAAGTATACCGTTTTGGATGCTGTTGGGGGGATGACCTACCGGGGGAAGGCCCCAGCGGCCAGGTCTCTGGCACTGAGTCTGGCTCTGGGGATCAGAAGGGAAGGGGGGAGCATAGAAAAGCAATAGTAATAGGAGATTCAATGGTTAGGGGAATAGATAGGAGATTCTGTGGTCGCGAGCGAGACTCCCGAAAGGTATGTTGCCTCCCGGGTGCCAGGGCCAGGGATGTCTCTGATCGTGTCTTCAGGATCCTGAAGGGGGAGGGTGAGCAGCCAGAAGTCGTGGTGCACATTGGTACCAACGATGTAGGTAGGAAAAAGGGTGTGGAGGTAATAAACAAGTTTAGGGAGTTAGGCTGGAAGTTAAAGGCCAGGACAGACAGAGTTGTCATCTCTGGTTTGTTGCCGGTGCCACGTGATAGCGAGGCTAGGAATAGGGAGAGAGTGCAGTTAAACACGTGGCTGCAGGAATGGTGTAGGAGGGAGGGCTTCAGGTATTTGGATAATTGGAGCGCATTCTGGGGAAGGTGGGACCTGTACAAGCAGGACGGGTTGCATCTGAACCAGAGGGGCACCAATATCCTGGGAGGGAGGTTTTCTAGTACTCTTCGGGAGGGTTTAAACTAATTTGGCAGGGGAATGGGAACCGGATCTGTAGTCCAGCAACTAAGGTAGACGATAGTCAGGACACCAAAGCACGTAGTGATGCAGTGGGGAAGGTAACAATGACAAAGGAGAGTACTTGCAGGCAAGGAGATGGGTTGAAGTGTGTATACTTTAATGCAAGAAGCATCAGGAATAAGGTGGGTGAACTTAAGGCATGGATCTGTACTTGGGACTACGATGTGGTGGCCATCACGGAAACTTGGATAGAAGAGGGGCAGAAATGGTTGTTGGAGGTCCCTGGTTATAGATGTTTCAACAAGATTAGGGAGGATGGTAAAAGAGGTGGGGGGGTGGCATTGTTAATTAGAGATAGTATAACAGCTGCAGAAAGGCAGTTCGAGGGGGATCTGCCTACTGAGGTAATATGGGTTGAAGTTAGAAATAGGAAAGGAGCAGTCACCTTGTTGGGAGTTTTCTATAGGCCCCCCAATAGCAGCAGAGATGTGGAGGAACAGATTGGGAAACAGATTTTGGAAAGGTGCAGAAGTCACAGGGTAGTAGTCATGGGCGACTTCAACTTCCCAAACATTGAGTGGAAACTCTTCAGATCAAATAGTTTGGATGGGGTAGTGTTTGTGCAGTGTGTCCAGGAAGCTTTTCTAACACAGTATGTAGGTTGTCCGACCAGAGGGGAGGCCATATTGGATTTAGTACTTGGTAATGAACCAGGGCAGGTGATAGATTTGTTAGTGGGGGAGCATTTTGGAGGTAGTGACCACAATTCTGTGACTTTCACTTTAGTAATGGAGAGGGATAGGTGCGAGCAACAGGGCAAGGTTTATAATTGGGGGAAGGGTAAATACAATGCTGTCAGACAAGAATTGAAGTGCAGAAGTTGGGAACATAGGCTGTCAGGGAAGGACACAAGTGAAATGTGGAACTTGTTCAAGGAACAGGTACTGCGTGTCTTTGATATGTATGTCCCTGTCAGGCAGGGAAGAGATGGTCGAGTGAGGGAACCATGGTTGACAAGAGAGGTTGAATGTCTTGTTAAGAGGAAGAAGGAGACTTATGTAAGGCTGAAGAAACAAGGTTCAGACAGGGCGCTGGAGGGATACAAGATAGCCAGGAGGGAACTGAAGAAAGGGATTAGGAGAGCTAAGAGAGGGCATGAAAAATCTTTGGAGGGTAGGATCAAGGAAAACCCCAAGGCCTTTTACACATACGTGAGAAATATGAGAATGACTAGAGCGAGGGTAGGTCCGATTAAGGACAGTAGCGGGAGATTGTGTATTGAGTCTGAAGAGATAGGAGAGGTCTTGAACAAGTATTTTTCTTCAGTATTTACAAACGAGAGGGGCCATATTGTTGGAGAGGACAGCGTGAAGCAGACTGATAAGCTTGAGGAGATACTTGTCAGGAAGGAAGATGTGTTGCGCGTTTTGAAAAACTTGAGGATAGACAAGTCCCCCGGGCCTGACGGGATATATCCAAGGATTCTATGGGAAGCAAGAAATGAAATTGCAGAGCCGTTGGCAATGATCCTTTCGTCCTCGCTGTCAACAGGGGTGGTACCAGAGGATTGGAGAGTGGTGAATGTCGTGCCCCTGTTCAAAAAAGGGAATAGGGATAACCCTGGGAATTACAGACCAGTTAGTCTTACTTCGGTGGTAGGCAAAGTAATGGAAAGGGTACTGAGGGATAGGATTTCTGAGCATCTGGAAAGGCATTGCTTGATTAGGGATAGTCAGCACGGATTTGTGAGGGGTAGGTCTTGCCTTACAAGTCTTATTGAATTCTTTGAGGAGGTGACCAAGCATGTGGATGAAGGTAAAGCAGTGGATGTAGTGTACATGGATTTTAGTAAGGCATTTGATAAGGTTCCCCATGGTAGGCTTATGCAGAAAGTAAGGAGGCATGGGATAGTGGGAAATTTGGCCAGTTGGATAACAAACTGGCTAACCGATAGAAGACAGAGAGTTGTGGTGGATGGCAAATATTCAGCCTGGAGCCCAGTTATCAGTGGCGTACTGCAGGGATCAGTTCTGGGTCCTCTGCTGTTTGTGATTTTCATTAACGACTTGGATGAGGGAGTTGAAGGGTGGGTCAGTAAATTTGCAGATGATACGAAGATTGGTGGAGTTGTGGATAGTGAGGAGGGCTGTTGTCGGCTTCAAAGAGACATAGATAGAATGCAGAGCTGGGCTGAGAAGTGGCAGATGGAGTTTAACCCTGACAAGTGTGAGGTTGTCCATTTTGGAAGGACAAATATGAATGCAGAATACAGGGTTAATGGTAGGGTTCTTGGCAATGTGGAGGAGCAGAGAGATCTTGGGGTCTATGTTCATAGTTCTTTGAAAGTTGCCACTCAAGTGAATAGAGCTGTGAAGAAGGCCTATGGTGTGCTAGCGTTCATTAGCAGAGGGATTGAATTTAAGAGCCGTGAGGTGATGATGCAGCTGTACAAAACCTTGGTCAGGCCACATTTGGAGTACTGTGTGCAGTTCTGGTCACCTCATTTTAGGAAGGATGTGGAAGCTTTGGAAAAGGTGCAAAGGAGATTTACCAGGATGTTGCCTGGAATGGAGAGTAGGTCATACGAGGAAAGGTTGAGGGTGCTAGGCCTTTTCTCATTAGAACGGAGAAGGATGAGGGGTGACTTGATAGAGGTTTATAAGATGATCAGGGGAATAGATAGAGTAGACAGTCAGAGACTTTTTCCCCGGGTGGAACACACCATTACAAGGGGACATAAATTTAAGATAAATGATGGAAGACATAGAGGGGATGTCAGAGGTAGGTTCTTTACCCAGAGGGGAGTGGGGGCATGGAATGCACTGCCTGTGGTAGTAGTTGAGTCGGAAAAGTTAGGGACCTTCAAGCGGCTATTGGATAGGTACTTGGATTAGGGTAGAATAATGGAGTGTAGGTTAACTTCTTAAGGGCAGCACGGTAGCATTGTGGATAGCACAATTGCTTCACAGCTCCAGGGTCCCAAGTTCGATTTCGACTTGGGTCACTGTCTGTATGGAGTCTGCACATCCTCCCCGTGACTGCGTGGGTTTCCTCCGGGTACTCCGGTTTCCTCCCACAGTCCAAAGATGTGCAGGTTGGGTGGATTGGCCATGAAAAATTGTCCAAACTTCTATGATTAACCTAGGACAAAAGTTCGGCGCAACATCATGGGCCGAAGGGCCTGTTCTGTGCTGTATTTCTCTATCTCTATCTAACAGGTGACCCTGGACACTGTCCCTCACTGTAATCGAGCATGTGACCCTGTACACTGTCCATCACTGTAATCCAACAGGTCACCCTTTTCACTGTCCCTCACTGTAATCCAAGAGGAGACCAGCGTAATCTGTTCCTCACTGTAATCTAACAGTTGACCCTGTACACTGTTTTCTCATCGTAATCTAACACGAGACAATCGTACACTGTCCCTCACTGTAATCTAACACGACACCATCGCATAATGTCCCTGACTGTAATCGAACAAGAGACCATCGTACACTGTCCCTCACTGTAATCCAACAGGTGATCCTGTACACTGTCCTCACTGTAATCCAACAGGCGACCCTGTACACTGTCCCTCACTGTAATCTAACAGGTGACCATCGTACACTGTCGCTCACTGTAATCTGACAGGTGACCATCGTACACTGTCCCTCACTGTAATCTAACTGGTGACCCTGTACACTGTCCCTCACTGTAATCCAACAGGTGACGCTGCACACTGTTGCTCACTGTAAACTAACAGGTGACCCTGTACACTATCCCTGACTGTAATCCAACAGGTGATCCTATACACTATACCTCACTGTAATCCAACAGGTGATCTGTACATTGTCCCTCATTGAAATCCAACAGGTGATCCTGTGCACTATACCTCACTGTAATCCAACAGGTGACGCTGTACACTATCCTTCACTGTAATCCACCAGGTGACACTGTACATTGTCCCTCACTGTATTCTGACATGTCACCCTGTACACTGTCCCTCAATGTAATCTCACACGACACCATTGCATACTGTCCTGACTGTAATCCAACAGGAGACCATCGTACACTGTCCCTCACTGTAATCTAACACGACACCATCGCATAATGTCCCTAACTGTAATCTAACACGACACCATCGCATACTGTCCCTGACTGTAATCGAACAGGAGACCATCGTACACTGTCCCTCACTGTACTCCAACAGGTGATCCTGTACACTGTTCCGCACTGTAATCCAACATGTGACCCTCGACACTGTCCCTCACTGTAATCTAACAGGTAATCTTGTACACTGTCCCTCACTGTAATCTAACAGGTGACACTGTACACTGTCCCTCACTGTAATCTAACAGGTGATCCTGTACACTGTCCCTCACTGTAATCTAACAGGTGATCCTGTACACTGTCCCTCACTGTAATCCAACAGGTGACACTGTACATTGTCCCTCACTGTAATCTAACAGGTGACCCTGCACACTGTCCCTCACTGTAATCCAACAGGTCACCCTGTACACTATCTGTCACTGTAATCTAACAGGAGACCATCGTACACTGTCCCTCACTGTATTCTGACAGGAGACCATCGTACACTGGCTCCCACTGTAATCTAAAAGGTCACCTTGTACACTGTAGCTCACTATAATCAAACAGGAGACCATCGCACACTGGCTCTCACTGGCATCTGATAGGTCAACCTGTACACTGTCCCTCACTGTGATCTAACAGGTGCCATGGTACACTGTCCCTCACTGTAATCCAACAGGTGACCCTGTACACTGTCCCACACTGTAATCGAGCATGTGACCCTGTACACTGTCCATCACTGCAATCCAACAGGTCACCCTTTTCACTGTCCCTCACTGTAATCCAAGAGGAGACCAGCGTAATCTGTTCCTCACTGTAATCTAACAGTTGACCCTGTACACTGTCCCCTCATCGTAATCTAACACGAGACAATCCGTACACGGTCCCTCACTGTAATCTAACACGACACCATCGCATACTGTCCCTGACTGTAATCGAACAAGAGACCATCGTACACTGTCCCTCACTGTAATCTAACAGGTGATCCTGTACACTGTCCCTCACTGTAATCCAACAGGTGATCCTGTACACTATCCATCACTAGAATCCAACAGGTGATCCTGTACACTAAACGTCACTGTAATCCAACAGGTGACCCTGTACACTATACCTCACTGTAATCCAACAGATGTCACTGTACACTGTCCTTCACTGTAATCCAAAAGGTGACCCTGTACACTGTCCCTCACTGTAATCTAACAGGTGACGCAGTACACTGTCCTTCACTGTAACCCAACAGGTGACACTGTACATTGTCCCTCACTGTAATCTAACAGGTCACCCTGTACACTGTCCCTCACTGTATTCTGACAGGTCACCCTGTACACTGTCCCTCACTGTAATCTAACAGTTGATCCTATACACTGTCCCTCACTGTAGTCCAACAGGTGACGCAGTACACTGTCCTTCACTGTAACCCAACAGGTGACACTGTACATTGTCCCTCACTGTAATCTAACAGGTCACCCTGTACACTGTCCCTCACTGTATTCTGACCATTGCATACTGTCCCTGACTGTAATCTAACAGGTACTCTTGTACACTGTCCCTCACTGTAATCTAACAGGAGACACTGTACAATGTCCCTCACTGTAATCCAACAGGTGACACTGTACACTGTCCCTCACTGTAATCTAACAGGAGACACTGTACAATGTCCCTCACTGTAATCCAACAGGTGACACTGTACATTGTCCCTCACTGTAATCTAACAGGAGACACTGTACAATGTCCCTCACTGTAATCCAACAGGTGACACTGTACACTGTCCCTCACTGTAATCTAACAGGAGACACTGTACACTGTCCCTCACTGTAATCTAACAGGTGACCCTGTACACTGTCCCTCACTGTAATCTAACAGGTGATCCTGTACACTGTCCCTCACTGTAATATAACAGTTGACACTGTACATTGTCCCTCACTGTAATCTAACAGGTGATCCTGTACACTTTCCATCACTAGAATCCAACAGGTGACCCTGTTCACTATACCTCACTGTAATCCAACAGGCGACCCTGTACACTGTCCCTCACTGTAATCTAACAGGTGACCATCGTACACTGTCGCTCACTGTAATCTGACAGGTGACCATCGTACACTGTTCCTCACTCTAATCTAACAGGTGATCCTGTACACTATCCATCACTAGAATCCAACAGGTGATCCTGTTCACTATACCTCACTGTAATCCAACAGGTCACCCTGTACACTATCTGTCACTGTAATCTAACTGGTCACACTGTACACTGTCCCGCATTGAAATCCAACAGGTGCGCTGGTACACTGTCCCTCACTGTAATCCAACAGGTCACCCTACACACTGTCCCTCACTGTAATCCAAGAGGTCAGCGTAATCTGTTCCTCACTGTAATCTAACAGTTGACCCTGTACACTGACCCCTCATCGTAATCTAACACGACACCATCGCATACTGTCCCTGACTGTAATCGAACAAGAGACCATCGTGCACTGTCCCTCACTGTAATCCAACAGGTGATCCTGTACACTATACCTGACTGGAATCCAACAGGTGACGCTATACACTGTCCCTCACTGTAAACTAACAGGTGACCCTGTACACTGTCCCTCACTGTAATCCAACAGGTGACCCTGTACGCTGTACCCTCACTGTAATCCAACAGGTCACCCTGTACACTGTCCCTCACTGTATTCTGACAGGTCACCCTGTACACTGTCCCTCACTGTAATCTAACACGACACCATTGCATACTGTCCCTGACTCTAATCTAACAGGTACTCTTGTACACTGTCCCTCACTGTAATCTAACAGGAGACACTGTACAATGTCCCTCACTGTAATCCAACAGGTGACACTGTACATTGTCCCTCACTGTAATCGAACAGGTGACCCTGTACACTGTCCCTCACTGTAATCTAACAGGTGACCCTGTACACTGTCCCTCACTGTAATCTAACAGGAGACACTGTACATTGTCCCTCACTGTAATCGAACAGGTGACCCTGTACACTGTCCCTCACTGTAATCTAACAGGTGACCCTGTACACTGTCCCTCACTATAATCCAAAATCTGACACTGTACACTGTCCCTCACTGTAATCTAACAGGTGATCCTGTACACTGTCCCTCACTGTAATCTAACAGGTGATCCTGTACACTGTCCTTCACTGTAACCCAACAGGTGACACTGTACATTGTCCCTCACTGTAATCTAACAGGTCACCCTGTACACTGTCCCTCACTGTATTCTGACCATTGCATACTGTCCCTGACTGTAATCTAACAGGTACTCTTGTACACTGTCCCTCACTGTAATCTAACAGGAGACACTGTACAATGTCCCTCACTGTAATCCAACAGGTGACACTGTACACTGTCCCTCACTGTAATCTAACAGGAGACACTGTACAATGTCCCTCACTGTAATCCAACAGGTGACCCTGTACACTGTCCCTCACTGTAATCTAACAGGTGATCCTGTACACTGTCCCTCACTGTAATCCAACAGTTGACACTGTACATTGTCCCTCACTGTAATCTAACAGGTGATCCTGTACACTTTCCATCACTAGAATCCAACAGGTGACCCTGTTCACTATACCTCACTGTAATCCAACAGGCGACCCTGTACACTGTCCCTCACTGTAATCTAACAGGTGACCATCGTACACTGTCGCTCACTGTAATCTGACAGGTGACCATCGTACACTGTTCCTCACTGTAATCTAACAGGTGATCCTGTACACTATCCATCACTAGAATCCAACAGGTGATCCTGTTCACTATACCTCACTGTAATCCAACAGGTCACCCTGTACACTATCTGTCACTGTAATCTAACTGGTCACACTGTACACTGTCCCGCATTGAAATCCAACAGGTGCGCTGGTACACTGTCCCTCACTGTAATCCAACAGGTCACCCTACACACTGTCCCTCACTGTAATCCAAGAGGTCAGCGTAATCTGTTCCTCACTGTAATCTAACAGTTGACCCTGTACACTGACCCCTCATCGTAATCTAACACGACACCATCGCATACTGTCCCTGACTGTAATCGAACAAGAGACCATCGTGCACTGTCCCTCACTGTAATCCAACAGGTGATCCTGTACACTATACCTGACTGGAATCCAACAGGTGCCGCTATACACTGTCCCTCACTGTAAACTAACAGGTGACCCTGTACACTGTCCCTCACTGTAATCCAACAGGTGACCCTGTACATGGTCCCTCACTGTAATCCAACAGGTCACCCTGTACACTGTCCCTCACTGTATTCTGACAGGTCACCCTGTACACTGTCCCTCACTGTAATCTAACACGACACCATTGCATACTGTCCCTGACTCTAATCTAACAGGTACTCTTGTACACTGTCCCTCACTGTAATCTAACAGGAGACACTGTACAATGTCCCTCACTGTAATCCAACAGGTGACACTGTACATTGTCCCTCACTGTAATCGAACAGGTGACCCTGTACACTGTCCCTCACTGTAATCTAACAGGTGACCCTGTACACTGTCCCTCACTGTAATCTAACAGGAGACACTGTACATTGTCCCTCACTGTAATCGAACAGGTGACCCTGTACACTGTCCCTCACTGTAATCTAACAGGTGAC
>NW_024055766.1:0-22546 GCF_902713615.1 Scyliorhinus canicula | reverse complement strand
CCCCCTCGGCGAGAGAGAGAGGGACCCCCTCGGCGAGAGAGAGAGGGACCCCCTCGGCGAGAGAGAGAGGGACCCCCTCGGCGAGAGAGAGAGGGACCCCCTCGGCGAGAGAGAGAGGGACCCCCTCGGCGAGAGAGAGAGGGACCCCCTCGGCGAGGAGAGAGGGAGAGACTCCCTGAACGAGAGAGAGAGAGACCCCCTGAGCGAGAGAGAGAGAGAGACCCCCTATACGAGAGAGAGAGAGAGAGACCCCCTATACGAGAGAGAGAGAGAGAGACCCCCTCAGCGAGAGAGAGCGACCCCCTCAGCGAGAGAGAGAGAGCGACCCCCCTCAGCGAGAGAGAGAGAGACGCCCTCAGCGAGAGAGAGAGCGACCCCCTCAGCGAGAGAGAGAGAGACGCCCTCAGCGAGAGTGAGACATAGACCCCCTCAGTTTCCAGGATTTCCATCACCACTGAGGAAGGAGCACCGAGTGAGTCGGGTCCATGCGCCTCCACGGACTGTGGATGGTCCACAGGGAGACTGAGCTGTTGGCCGTATCTTGGCAGTTTCAACACCACCACCATGAGGAGGGTGAGTGGTCTGGGGTTTTGAGCTCTGCGTTTTAATTTTTACAATAAAACTTTGTCTTGCTCTGTCTTAACTGCCAATGATTAATGAGTAGTGGTCAGAAATATTTCTGAAAACATATTTCTGAATGAGGCTTGTGGCTCTCATTTGCATGATTCATAGAACATAGAACAGTACAGCACAGAACAGGCCCTTCGGCCCTCGATGTTGTGCCGAGCAATGATCACCCTACTTAAACCCACGTAACCCGTATACCCGTAACCCAAGTGCCCCATTAACCTTACACTACGGGCAATTTAGCATGGCCAGTCCACCTAACCCGCACATCTTTGGACTGTGGGAGGAAACCGGAGCACCCGGAGGAAACCCACGCACACACGGGGAGGACGTGCAGACTCCACACAGACAGTGACCCAGCCGGGAATCGAACCTGGGACCCTGGAGCTGTGAAGCATTGATGCTAACCACCATGCTACCGTGAGGCCCCTGAGGGGCATGCACAGCATCACTTGTTGAGGGGCATGCAAGTGATGCTGTGCTCTCATTGCAGGTTTGATTCTACTCTGCTGAACTCTCCATTTCGCCTGAACAGGTAACTGCTGCCTCACTCTTTCCCCTGTACCATGTCTGAAATTTCAAAATGGTATTTTACAGCTGAGATGTCCAAATGTAACTAATGTGAGTCAACAGAACTTACCATCTTCATCTGTGTGCACAGTGATGATGATTATTTGCTACTCTCGACTGAGGGATGACGAGTGCAAACCCACCTTGATGTTTCATCTGAGGCACATGATTGACTGCAACTAGTCGGACTGTATTAATCTGGCTGGTTAAATTTAATGCAGAAAGTGGATGGGCAATGTAAATAGGGTGGGACCTGGGTGTGTGTATATATGCATAGATCATTGAAGGTGACTAGATAGGTGGAAGCTTTTGGCCTCACTCGGGATGAGATCGAAGCATGTAGGTTGTTTCCACTGGTGGGTGAAACTAAAACTAGGGGGCATAGCCTCAAAATAAGGGGGGCAAATTTCAGACATTGAAAAGGAACTCATTTTTGAACAGGGGGTTATGGAGAGTAGGTTGGTAAGTGAAGCTGAGTCCTCAAATATCAGCCATGATTTTGAATGACAGATCAGGCTTGGGAGGGCTGGATAACCTACTCTTCAAGTTTTTGTGTTTTGTGTATGGTTGTTACGCTGATGTGCAAAACGCTAGTTAGACCTTGAGTCCAGTTCTGGATGCCAACCTACAGGATGGGAAGATTTGAGTAATGTGGCATTCAAGAGGCTGTTGGATAATTACATAGAGCAGGGAATGGACACAGCTGGTTCAGACATGGGAGACTGAATGGCCTTTGTGGTGTTACAGATGTAATTTTGTATATATTGTCTTGCAGGTATGGATGAAGCTGACAGGAATCTGTTCCTCAGGTGAGTTTTACTGGATAGCACTAACATGCTTCTGTATACAGTAGCAATATGTTGTAATTTAACTTGGTAGTGGTTGTTTTATTTGTACTGCTGATGATGTCAATAACATTACAATCAATGGGAATCTCTCTGATATAGAGTGAAAGAGACTGTAATTACTGAACCAGTACAGTTATGCCCACCTCTAGGGTACATGTCCCTTTGATCTTGACCCTGGGTCACTCTGTCTGTGTGGGTTTCACCCCTGCAAACCAAAGAAGTGCAGGTGAGGTGGATTGGCCACACTTAATTGGGGTACCATGTCCCATTTTGTTCAGGACAAAAATATTTGATAATTGCAACTCCCAGTCCAATCATTTGGAAGACATTTCCTTATCTGCCAGCTGTCAATGGTGAGTAGTCTCCAATTTCTCTTTGTCTAATGGGTGATTTTAATTTTCTAGGTTACTTGGGATTGTTCAAGAACAAGACTAATGGAAAGTAAGTGGACCAAATTCTCTGACCCCTGTAACAATGATCACTCCTTTAAAACTGAGCCTCTGGTATGAAGTTACACATCCTTCACCCCAGTAGATTTTGGTTGATTTGTTCGATTGGTCCCAGAATTCTTCTTCCAATTTGCCCTTGGTGAAATTAATCTAAATTTACGATTTAATCTGCTTCCAGTGCATTCTAGATTATATGGTTTGGAGTATAACTGCTGTCCTTTTGGGCAATCACATGCGAGTGCATTGTTTCAGGGTTTCCAGTCTATTAGAGGAGTGAACGATGAACTCATAGTTCAACAGATGCGGATGAAGATTTGAGCATTGTCTTTCGCTCCTATCTGGCATTTCCTCTCTTCATAAGGATCAAGTTACATGACAATGTTTCCTGCCCTGAATTCATATCCTTGGTCTTTCAGATTCCTGCTTTGTACTCCAGGCCAGTGGACCAATCTTCAGTTGTTAAATAACAGACATGAAGGTGAGGGTTATTCTGTCTTCCTGGGCTATAGCAGTACAATGAATTTGATGTAGGGGTTTGTGCATAGAGTTGTTAATCTTGATTTTAAAAGTTCTGATGTAGCAATGAGTATTTGCAGGTAGGGTGTTTTGAGTTATAAGTCAGTAATTATTGAACTATATATTGACAGCTGGTATAGTTCTCCAGACTGTAGGCATCTGGAGAGAAAAGGGAGCAGATCTGAGATTGTCCAATATTTTCTGTTGGCACCTGACGGGTCTGTAAACAGCTGTTTCTTTTTGAAACCTGGGGGGGGGGGATGGACAGAAAATGGGCCACAATCAACCCATTGATCCTGCACCAACCTTTCAAAGGCTGGAATTGAACCCAGGTCCCTGGTGCTGAGGCATTTGGGGACAGTGGCCCTTGCTGACTGGTCATTTTGGGTTGAGTTGTCTCATTGAACCCAAATCAGTGAACTCTGAATCCATCACACCCCCAGTGTTGTGATCACCAAGCCATTTCAGCTCACTTTACATATGCTAGTTTAAGAGCTTTGTACCCAACACTTGGTGATGTTTACGTGCCCTGTGTATGCTGCTTTTATTCAGTGTCCAATGATTTTATTTTCCAGGTGCTTGTGTTGTCCAAGGATGGAACTAATAGGTGAGTAGATGGGATTGACTGGGATGAAGCCCTGTTACAATGCTCACCCCTGTGGTCTCCATAGCTGTGCAGCTGCGCATTGAACTTTCCTGCAGCCGGAGGTTTCACGGACTGGAAAACACCTGCTAAGTGTTGCAGATCTGAGCTGGATGTGTAACTTAACGCTCTGCTGCACATCAATAATGAAACTGCAGCTTGAATGCTGCTGTTTCTGGGCCACCACATGGAGCTTCATTGCCAGTGTTTTTGGTTTGATGAGGATTGAATGATGAACTCATAGTTCAACAGATGCTGATGAAGATATGAGCATTTAGTCTTTCGCTCCTATCTGACATTCCTCTTGTACAAGTACAAACTTACATGGCAATGTTTCCTGCTCTAAATTAGTTATGTCATCTTTTTCAGTTTCTGCTTTGGACTAGAGAAGTTTGCCAGTGGACCAATTTTTTTGTCTAGGTATGGAGTCACTGCTGTGTATGCTCGAAGTTAGACCCAATCGGTTAGTATTAGTCTGACTTTCTGTATGATGTGTGAATTAGGTCTCTGAAAACATGAGGAGATAACCAGTAACTGACAGAAGTGACTTTTTTACAATTTGAAAGGCCCTTTGTGAGCCTGCATAATAGATTTCCTTTGTTCTCTCCTCAGGTTTGGAGCTATTGTGGCACTTGCACAGTAAGTATGCTGCTCCAATCCCTTGTTTATAAAGAGTGCCTGTGATGAGAACTTGAGACCTGAGTTGCAAGTGAAGGCTTGTCTGATATTAGCTCTAACTGATTAAGGCACATGTAGATCATATGACAAGGAGCAAGATTTCCAGCAAGACTTAACATTGCCTTTCTGTTGCAGAATTCCCCAGCTGAAGGAGCAGTGATTACACGACAAATATTGGTGAGTTTTGGCTTTTCTATTGCAGCTGTGTAATGTTTTTGGTCTGGCTGATTGGGATGGTTAAGACTATTTGAATGTCTGCTTCAGCACTAATTAAATGGCTCTTGTCCTTCTTGTAAACTTTATATGAAACCTATGATGCTGATTCTGCCATATGAACCCCTTGATTCAACTCTTCCGTTCCATTTTTTTTTTCTTTTTTTTTTAAATTTAGATTACCCAATTATGTTTTCCAATTAAGGGGCAATTTAGCGTGGCCAATCCACCTACTCTGCACATTTTTTTGGATTGTGGGAGCGAAACCCACGCAGACACGGGGAGAATGTGCAAACTCCACACGGACAGTGACCCAGAGCCGGGATCGAACCTGGGACCTCAGCGCCGTGAGGCGGTTGTGCTAACCACTAGGCCACCGTGCTGCCCCCCGTTCCATTTTTTAATCTGAGGTTTCACTGCTGTCTGCATAGTGTCTGGTGATTTATTGTCTTTCTGTTAACTGCATGGTCTTTTTTTTAAGGGCAGCTGTATCAAACTGCAGGATCAGGACATGGTGAGTACAATTTTGCAGCCAGTGTTCAATTGCGGGAATGGTGTCTGTTCAGTGGGTAGCACTCACCACTGCTTGATGTGACCTCATCCCAAGGAACAGCAAACCCACGTTCAGCCAGATATGCGAAGAGTGAACATTTTGAGCATAGTATAAAATTCGATGTTTATTGTCAGAATTGGATGCATTTAGGTGTTGGAGAGTTGTGGGGTTTGAACAGGCATATGAGCAATAGCTAGCAACCAGTACAGGTTTGTGAGCTGAACGGAGGGCTCAGGATGGGAGGTAGCTGCCACCACTTAGCAGACACCATGTTTCTCAAACAGCTGAGGGAGGTAGCCTTCAAGTGAGTAGCTAATCTGATTTGCAGCTTGCTGTGCATGGAAATGATGAAATACATTCTTGAACTCTCTCTCTGACACAAGATGAGGTGAATTGTCTGATCTGTGCCAACAAGTCTTTAATAGAGCTGGTAGGCAGCTTTAAGCTATTTTGCCATTCATCTAATTTTCATGTCCATGTTTCTTTTTCTTTCTAGGTGAAGCAGAGCCAATCACTGAAAATTGGACCATTTTATTCCATGTATACTGTATTTTGATAACAAACTGAAATAAAATGTGAATGATGCCAAAGATTATCCTGTTTGTTTTGTTGTGCAAGTAGGATCAAGTTGAGCTACTCTGCCCTTGGTGTCTAATTGTAGGCGTGTCTTTTTCTGTGCTCTGAACTTGTATGGGGAATCTGAACATGATAGAGTGCCTTCTGGTGTTTCCATGGTGTCCTCCATAGTTAACTTGTCATATGCCTTTTCCATGTTCTGATGTATTGGTAGGTATCGACTGTCAGGGTTCTTTGTCCATGGGTGACACTGGGAAAATTTGACCCCTGTGCTTGAGTGCCTTTTAAAAAATGTTTGAAGTAACTTGGTGAGGAAAATGAAACATTTCTGACTCTAAACATTAAGATTGGACTCATAGATATTAATTGACTTTGTATTATCATCACATACTTACATTTCAGTTTTGTAACAGTTTCTTTTTTTTTTAAATAAAAAAATTATTTTACCCAATTAATTTTTTCCAATTAAAGGGCAATTTAGTGTAGCCAAACCAGCAAGCCTGCGCAAACTCCAGACAGTGACCTACAGCCAGGATCAAACCTGGGACCTTCGTGCTGTGAGGCAGCAGAGTTAACCCAGTGCGCCACTGTGCTGCTCTTGTAAAATTTTCTTGAGCACAGAAAATGTAGACCTTGAACAACCTGGGTGGCATCTTTGAGGGATCTATGCATGTGGACCCTAAGATCCCTCTGTTCCTCCACACTTCCAAGAATCCTGCCTTTAACACTATTCCATCTCCCTCGCTTCCTGTAATAACCTTGGGTATATCCTGTTTAGACCAGGGGACTTGTCTATTCCTGAGGCTTTTCAAAATTTCCAGCACCTCCTTAATATCAACATGTTTGAGTCTATTAACCTAATTCAAGCTGTGCTCATGAGCAACAAGGTCCCTCTCGTGAATACTGAAGCAAAATATTAATTTAGAGCCTCCCCTGCCACCTGACTCCCCATCCCTGATCGGCCCTAATCTCACCCTGATCATCCTCTTCTCAAGTGTAGAACATATTGGAGTTTTCCCTAATCCTTCCTGCCAGGGCTTTTGCATGCCCCTTCTGGCTCTTGAGTCTTATTTTTAGTTCCTTCCTTGCTCCTTGTCTCCCTCAATTTAGATCCATGCCAGATCCTTGTTTCCTCAACCTTGCATAAGCTTTGTTTTTCCTCTTGACTAGTAGCTCCACTTTTTTGTCATTCCTTCCTCGTCTCAGTGGGCTAAAACTATCCAGCACTTGCAGCAAGTGCTCCTTCAACAATCCTCACATTACTGTTGTGCATTTCCCTGAGAACAACTTAATGCTCCTCAGCTCCTGTCCAATAGCAGTATAATTTCCTCATCACAATTAACTACCTTGCCATACTGTTTGTTCCCCTCCATGACTGGTGAAGGTCAAGGAGTTGTGGTCATGTACTGAAATGTTCTCCTGGCACCTGGCCTGGTTCATTGCCAAGCACCAAATTCAATATGGCCTTCCCCCTTGACTGCTTATCTACATGTTGAGTCAGGAATCCTTCCTGGGCACTCCTGACAAAATCTGCTCCATCCAAACCATTTGCAGTACGCAGGTTGCAGTCAATATCCAGTACGTTGAAGTCACCCATGACAACAACTCTTCTGCATGTTTACAAGATCTGCCGTCCAATCTGTTCCTCCACCTTTCTGCTGCTATTGGGGGTCTATAGAAAACTCCCAATTAAGTGACTGCTCCTTTCTTGTTTCTGACTTCCTCCCATACTGACTAAGTAGGCGAACCCTCCTCGACTACCTCCTTTTCTGCAGCTGTGATGCACTCCCTAATTACATGCCACACCCCCTCCTCTTTTACCTATCCGCCCCCCCTCACTTAAACTATCTAAACTCCAGAACATCTAATAACGATTCCTGTCCCTGTGAAACTTTAACCCATTCCACTGAGTGCAACTTTGCCCTATCAATTGTCTATCCTTCCTCACAGACTCGCTGCACACTATTTCTGCCTGTTCAACAGCTACTCTATCCTCTGATATATAGCTCTGGTTCCCAACTCCCTGCCAAACTAGTTTAAACCCTCCCGAAGAGCTCCAGCAAACCTCCCACTCAGGATATTGGTGCCCCTCCCGTTTAGGCGCAACCCGTCATTCATGTACAGGTTCCACCTTGTTCAGAAGATATCCCAGTGATCTACATAGCTGATGCCTTCCCTCCTGCATCAGCCCTGTTGCCACGGGTTCAGGTCTACTCCCTCTGTTCCTTGCCTCATTTGCACGTGGCACCGGCAGCAATCCTCAGATTACTACTCGGCTTGTCCTGCTCTTTAGCTTCCAACTTAACTCCCTGTAAATTAGCTACTCTTGTCCTGACCCTAGGGTGTGGCTACCTCCCTGTAACTCCACTCTGCCTCCTGGATGATCCAAACTTCATCCAGCTCCCTAATGCGGTCTCTGAGGAGCTGGAGTTGGGTGCACTTCCTGCAGGTGTAGTCAGCGGGGACACTAGTGTCCCTCATCACCCACATCCTTCAGGAGGAGCATGCAAACTGCCCTAGCTTCCATTCCCATTGATCTGAATTCCGAAAGAGATTTAAAATGGAACAAAATAAAGATTTAAACTTTAAAAACTGCTGCTACTCTCTCAAGTGAATCCTCTAAAATGGGAGATTCTGCTGAATGATACAAATATAGCTTGCTGCCCCCCCAAAAAAACAAGTCTTACCTTACAGTATGTAAGAAGTCTTAGGTTTGTTTCAAACACGAGTTTTCGGAGCACTGCTCCTTCCTTCAGGTGTACAGTATGTAGCTGAGATTCTGCCCTATGAACTAGCTGGAACTCTGCCCTCTGTCTCTGCTCCCAGTCAGCTGTACTCTTTATAAACTCCTGGCTCCCCTCATGCTCTTTGAGGAAATGTTGGAAATAAAATGAAAGGAGCAGCTTCCCGCCTCCTCACCGAACTCCCACTTTAGCACTATGATACAGACCAGGCAGCAAAATATTTAATTGAGGCATTTATATATTAACACTATAGACATAAAGACGTGCAGGTTAGGTGGATTGGTCATGTATATTGCCCTTAGTGTCCAAAAAGGTTAGGAGGGGTTATTGGGTTAGGGGGATAGGGTGGAATTCCAAGCTTAAGTGGGTCGGTTCAGGCTTGGTGGACTGAATGGCGTCCTGTACTGTATGTTCTACAACCCAAATCCAACCAACAGGGCTAAACGTAGCCAGCTAAACAAAATACCCCAACAACCCGCCTCCACATCACCCAACTCTCCCTGCCTCCCCCTTTTACCTCCGCCCCACTGATTACATCTTAACCTTACTCGAAGTCAATAAACGGCAGCCACCTCTGGCAAACCCCTCCACAGAGTCCCTGAAGGCAACTTTATTTTCTGTATGATGTGGAGATGCCGGCGTTGGACTGGGGTGAGCACAGTAAGAAGTCTTACAACACCAGGTTAAAGTCCAACAGGTTTGTTTCAAATACTAGCTTTTCGAGCACTGCCCCTTAGGTGAATGAAGAGGAATGATCCAGAAACACATATATAGACAAAGTCAAAGATGCCAGACAATGCTTAGAATGCGAGCATTTGCAGGTGATCAAGTCTTTACAGGTGCAGAGATAGAGGTAACCCCAGGTTAAAGAGGTGTGAATTATTGAAATATTAAAGCATACCGCTGTGCAGAGAGACCTGGGTGTGCTTGTGCATGAGTCACAGAAAGTTGGTTTACAGGTGCAACAGGTGATTAAGAAGGCAAATTGAATTTTGTCCTTCATTGCTACAGGGACGGAGTTTAAGACTAGGGAGGTTATGTTGCAATTGTATATGGTGTTAGTGAGGCCACACCTGGAGTATTGTGTTCAGTTTTGGTCTCCTTACTTGAGAAAGGACAGACTGGCACTGGAGGGTGTGCAGAGGAGATTCACTAGGTTAATCCCAGAGTTGAAGGAGTTGGATTATGAGGAGAGGTTGAGTAGACTGGGACTGTACTCGTTGGAATTTAGAAGGATGAGGGGGGATCTTATAGAAACATTTAAAATTATGAAGGGAATAGATAGGACAGATGCGGGCAGGTTGTTTCCACTGGCGGGTGAAAGCAGAACTAGGGGACATAGCCTCAAAATAAGGGGAAGTAGATTTAGGACTGAGTTTAGGAGGAACTTCTTCACCCAAAGGGTTGTGAATCTATGGAATTCCTTGCCCAGTGAAGCAGTTGAGGCTCCTTCATTAAATGTTTTTAGGTAAAGATAGATAGTTTTTTGAAGAATAAAGGGATTAAGAGTTATGGTGTTCGGGCCGGAAAGTGGAGCTGAGTCCACAAAAGATCAGCCATGATCTCATTGAATGGCGGAGCAGGCTCGAGGGGCCAGATGGCCTACTCCTGCTCCTAGTTCTTATGAATTGTCTCAAGCCAGGACAGTTGGTAGGATTTTGCAAGCCCAGGCCAGATGGTGGGGGGTGAATGTAATGCGACATGAATCCCAGGTCCCGGTTGAGGCCGGACTCACGTGTGCGGAACTTGGCGATAAGTTTTTGCTCGACGATTCTGCGTTGTCGCGTGTCCTGAAGGCCGCCTTGGAGAACGCTTACCCAGAGATCAGAGGCTGAATGCCCTTGACTGCTGAAGTGTTCCCCGACTGGAAGGGAACATTCCTGCCTGGTGATTGTCGTACGATGCCCGTTCATTCGTTGTCGCAGCGTCTGCATGGTCTCGCCAATGTACCACGCTTTGGGACATCCTTTCCTGCAGCGTATGAGGTAGACAACGTTGGCCGAGTCGCACGAGTATCTACCGCATACCTGGTGGGTGGTGTTCTCACGTGTAATGGTGACCTGGCGCTATGTTGACACTATGTTGATGACCTGGCGCGTCTTGCAGAGATTGCCATGGCAGGGATGCGTGGTGTAATGGTCGCTGTTCTGAAGGCTGGGTAGTTTGCTGCAAACAATGGTTTGTTTGAGGTTGCTTGGTTGTTTGAAGGCAAGTAGTGGGGGTGTGGGGATGACCTTGGCAAGATGTTCATCTTCATCGGTGATGTGTTGAAGGCTGCAAAGAAGATGTCGTAGTTTCTCCGCTCCAGGAAAGTACTGGACGACGAAGGGTACTCTGTCGGTTGTGTCCCGTGTTTGTCTTCTGAGGAGGTCGGTGCGGTATTTTGCTGTGGCGCGTTGGAACTGTCGATCGATGAGTCGAGCGTCATATCCCATTCGTACGAGGGCATCTTTCAGCGTCTGTAGATGTCTGTTACACTCATCGTCTGAGCAGATCCTGTGTGTACGGAGGGCTTGTCCATAGGGGATGGCTTCTTTAATGTGTTTAGAGTGGAAGCTGGAGAAGTGGAGCATCGTGAGGATATTCGTGGGCTTGCGGTAAAGCGAAGTTCTGAGGTGACCGTCCTTGATGGAGATGAGTGTGTCCAAGAATGCAACTGATTTTGGAGAATAGTCCATGGTGAGTCTGATGGTGGGATGGAACTTATTGATGTCATTGTGTAGTCGTTTCAGTGATTCTTCGCCGTAGGTCCAAAGGAAAAAAATGTCATCGATGTATCTGGTGTATAACGTCGGTTGAAGGTCCTGTGCGGTGAGGAAGTCTTGTTCAAACTTGTGCATGAAGATGTTGGCATATTGAGGTGTGAATTTGGTCCCAATGGCTGTTCCGTGCGTCTGGATGAAGAACTTGTTGTCGAAGGTGAAGATGTTGTGATCCAGAATGAAGCGGATCAGTTGTAGAATTGTGTCTGAGGAAAGAGCCGAATTGGACCCCTCCAGAAGGCCGCTGCCCTAGACTCGACTTATATGCTCAAGCCGTCAGGAGTCTTGTCAATGCCAGATTCATCAGTCGCATTCACAAGACAGCTCCGAACGTCACCCAAGCACCCGCCAACTCAACAGACTGATCAAGACTTTGGATCCAGACCTTCAGAGCGCCCTACGTGCTCTCATCCCACGTACTCCCCGCATTGGAGATCTCTACTGCCTCCCGAAAATACACAAGGCCAACACGCCAGGCCGTCCTATCGTTTCAGGCTTTGGGACCCTGTGTGAGAACCTCTCTGGCTACATCGAGGGCATCTAGAAACCCATCGTACAAGCTACGCCCAGCTTCTGTCGCGACACGACGGACTTCCTACAGAAACTCAGCACCCATGGACCAGTTAAACCAGGAACATTCCTCGTCACAATGGATGTCTCGGCACTCTACACCAGCATCCGCCATGACAACGGCATTGCTGCAGCAGCCTCAGTACTCAACGGCGACAACTGCCAATCTCCAGACGCAATTCTGCGACTCATGCGCTTCATTCTGGATCACAACGTCTTCACCTTCGAAAACAAGTTCTTGGCGTTGTAAGACTTCTTACTGTTATTTTCTCTTGCCTGAGAAACCCTGACAGGTTACTCACCCACACTCCCAGTTTCGGGGGCCCCGAGTCCCTCCATTCTAAATAATATGTCAATGGGCTACCAGCAAGGCAAAGGCCAAGATATCGACCTCTCTCACCCCCTGGACTCCTGGGTTTTCCACACACTAAAGGTCGCCACCTCTGGACTCGGGACCACCTTCACCTTCAGGACGTCTGACATAATCCCCCAAGCTGCGGACAGACCCAGAACATGTGGGCAGCCCAGTAATATTGTGGATAGCACAATTGCTTCACAGCTCCAGGGTCCCAGGTTCAATTCCGGCTTGGGTCACTGTCTGTGCGGAGTCTGCACATCCTCCCTGTGTGTGCGTGGGTTTCCTCTGGGTGCTCTGGTTTCTTCCCACAGTCCAAAGATGTGCCGGTTAGGTGGATTGGCCATGATAAATTGCCCTTAGTGTCTAAAATTGCCCTTAGTGTTGGGTGGGGTTACTGGGTTATGGGGATAGGGTAGAGGTGTTGACCTTGGGTAGGGTGCTCTTTCTAAGAGCCGGTGCAGAATCGATGGGCCGAATGGCCTCCTTCTGCACTGTAAATTCTGTGATCTATGATGTGGACAGTCATATGTGCCCTGTGGACCACCTTAATCTGGATGAGGCTAAGCCTAGTGCTTGACCATGAGACACAGGAGCAGAATTAGGCCACTCGGCCCATCGAGTCTGTTCTGCCATTCATTCATGGCTGATATTTTTCTCATTCCCATTTTTCTGCCTTCTCATAACCCTGATCCTCTTATTAATCAAGAAACTATCTGTCTTAAAGACACTCAGTGATTTGGCCTCCACAGATTCACCAGCCTCCAGCTGAAGAAATTCCTCTTTTTAATTTTTAGAGTACCCAATTCATTTTGTTTTCCAATTAAGGAGCAATTTAGCGTGGCTAATTGACCAACCCTGCTCATCATTGGGTTGTGGGTGTTAAACCCACGCAAACAAGAGGAGAATGTGCAAACTCAACACGGACAGTGACCCAGAGCCCAGATCGAACCTGGGATCTCGGCGCTGTTAGGCAGCAATGCTAGCCACTGTCCCACCGTGCTGCCCGCATCTCTGTTTTAAAGGATCATCTCTTTAGTCTGAGATTGTGTCCTCCGCTTCTAGTTTTTACTACAAGTGGAAACATCCTCTCCACAATCCACTCTATCCAGGCCTCACAGTATCCTGTAAGTTTCAATAAGATCCCCCCTCATCCTTCTAAATTCCAATGAGTGCAGACCCAGAGTTCTCAACCATTCCTCATACGACAAGCTATTCATTCCAGGGTTCATTCTTGTGAACCTCCTCTGGACCCTTTCCAAGGCCAGCACACCCTTCCTTAGACACGGGGCCCAAAACTGCTCACAATACTCCAAATGGCGTCTGACCAGAGCCGTATACAGCCTCAGAAGTACATTCCTGGTCTTGTATTCTAGCCCTCTCGACACAAATGCATTAATTGCATTTGCCTTCTTTTCAAAAAAATAAATTTAGAGTACCTAGTTCATTATTTTTTCCCAATTAAGGGGCAATTTATCGTGGCCAATCCACCTAGCATATTTGGGTTGTGGCTGTGAAACCCAAGCAAACACAGGGAAAATGTGCAAACCCCACACGGACAGTGACCCAGAGCCGAGATTGAACCTGGGACCTTGGTGCCGTGAGGTAGCAGTGCTATCCACTGCGCCACCGTGCAGCCCCTGCATTTGCTTTCTTAACTGCCGACTGAACCTGCACGTTAACCTTTAGAGAATCATGAACAAGAGCACCCAAGTCCCTTTGTGCTTCTGATTTCCGAACCATTTCCCCATTTAGAAAATAGCTTATGCCTCCATTCCTCCTTCCAAAGTGCATAACCTCACATTTCCACATTGTATTTCTGCTGCCACTTCTTTACCCACTCTCCTAGACTGTCCAAGTCCTTCTGCAGCCCCCTTGCTTCCTCAATAGTACCTGTCCGTCTACAGATCTTTGTATCATCTGCAAATTTAGCAACAGTGCCATCAGTTCATTCTTCCAGATCATTAATGTATAGTGTGAAAACGTCAGGGATGCAGTAACTCCTCAGGGCGTCCTCCCACAATCCAGCCTTCAACTCCCTATCCAACCTATCCTCCCACTTACGCTTCACTACCCCTATCTGGGTTCCCGCCCAGTCCATCAGTTCCTTTGATATCTCTGAAACCTTCCCCTACCCTACTCCTACTCTTGACACCACCTTATCCTGTAACCCCTGGGGCAGATGGTGAGGAAAGGACGATACCTACCCTCGCCTGCAAATACTGGAACCCAGTCCACCTGGCAACTCAAACTCCTCCAACTCGGGAAGCCGCCCTCGATGAACAAATCTCCAAACCACTCAATCCCTATCCGCTGCCATGACTGAAACCCCCCCCCCCCCCGGAGTAAACTGGTGATTCCCCCCAAACGGATGCCCCCTCCAGCCCCAGGTGCTGCTGCCACCACCACTGGGGTTGTAGAGTACCTGGCTGGCGAGAATGGCAGGGGTGCCGTTAACAGTGCCCCCAAACTCGCGAGGCCGCCTTCACTCGTTCCCACACCGACCCCTCCCCTACTACCCATTTCCTGACCATCGGGATGTTCGCCAGCCAATAATAATTTATCAAGTTCAGGAGTGCCGCCGTCCCATCAACCCTGCTCCAGCAGCACCTTAGTCACCCTCGTGGCTTTACCCACCCAAACAAACCCTAAAATCTCCGTGTTCACCCTCCTAAAAATAGCCTTGGGAACAAAAATCAGGAGTTTCTAGAACACAAACAAGAACCTCGGGAGGACCGTCATTTTCACCATTTTCACCCTTCCCGCCAATGACAGCGGGAGCATATCCCACCGCCTAAAGTCCCCTTCATCTGTTCGACCAACCAAGCCAGATTCAGCTTGTGCAGCTGCTTCCACTCCCAGGCCATCTGAATACCCAAGTACCAAAAGCCCCCCCCCAACAACCTAAATGGCAACTCCCCCAGTCTCTTCATGAGACCCCTCATCTGGATCGGACAAACCTTGCTCTTCCCCATATTCAACCCTCAATACCTTCCAACGGGTCTGAAATATAGAGCAGCAAGTCTGCATATAGCAAGACCGTATGCGCTACCCCATTCCGTACTATTCTCTGCCAGTCCCTCGACGCTCTCCGCGCAATTGCCAATGCCTCTTTAGCCAAGGCAAAGAGCAATGGGAGAGTGGACATCCCTTCCTCGTCCCCCAATGCAGCCTGAAATAATCCCAGCTCAGCTGGTGTGTTAGCACACTCGCTACCAGTGCATGGTCCAACAGCCGGACCCAATCCACAAAACCCTGCCCAAAGCTAAACTGCCACAGAACCTCCCACAAATAATCCCACTCCACCCGATCAAAGGCCATCGCCGAGTCCATGGCGACCACCATCTGCACATCCCATCCCTCGGGGTTCATCATTATCACATTCCGTAATCTAATGTTGGTTGACAGATGCCTCCCCTTGACAAACCCCGTATGGTCCTCCCCAATCACCCCGGCACTCAATCCACAAGGCCACGATCTTGGCCAATAACTTGGCGTCCACATTTAGTAACAAAATCGGCCTGTATGACCCACACTGCTCTGGATCCTTGACCCTATCCTTGAGATAGACGCCTGCGATAACATTGGGGGGGAGAAACCCCGCTCCCTCGCTTCGATAATCGCCTCCACCAGCAGAGGCCCCAGAACATCTGTGAACACTTTGTAAATTTCCACTGGGAACCCGACCGGGACCTTGCCTGCCTGCTTCGCCTCAAAATCCTCCACCAGCCCCTCCACCAGGTCCTCCTCCACCCTGTGGAACTCCAAACCTTCCAAAAATCGCCTCATTCCCTCAATCCCGGCTGGAGGCTCCGAATCACACATCCCCAAACACACCATTCTCCCCCACCAGGTCCAAGACTGTGCCCCCCCACCCCCCCATCCTTCACTTTCCAATCTCGCTCGCTGCCTCCTGTATCCTCAACTGATGTGTCAACATCCTACTCAACTTTTCCCCATATTCCTAGATCGCCCCTTTGCCCTTCTCAATGCCCTACTGCCTTCCCCATAAATAATAGTCCAAACTCCATCTGCAGTTTCTGCCATTCTCTCAACAACCTCGCCTCTGGGGCCTCCGAATACCTCCTGTCCACCTGCAAGAACTCCTCCACTAACCTCTCCATCTCCGCCCGCTCCGTCTTATCCCTGTGTGCCTGTATCAAAATAAACTCATCCCTCACTACTGCCTTCAATGCCTCCCACAATGTGGCCGCTGAAACCTCCTCCGTGTTGTTCAGCTCCACATATCTCCGAATGGCAGCCCTCACCCGCTCATAGACCATCTCATCCCCCAACAGCCCCACATCCAGCCTCCACTGTGGGCGCTGCAAGTCCACCCAGTGCGGTGCATGGTCCGACACTACAATTGCTAAGTACTCCGAACCGATCAACCAAGCAAATAACGTCCCATCCCTCATGAAAAAGTTGATTCGGGAATGCACCCTGTGCATGTGTGAGAAAAATGAAAAGTCCTTCAGCCGTGGCCTATCAAACACCCCCCCCCCCCCCCCCCACGCTCCATAAACCCCCTCAGCTCCTTTGCTACCGCCGATACTCTCCCCGCTCTCGGACTCGATCGTTCTAATCTTGGATCCAGAACTGTATTCAAGTCCCCCCCCCATTATCAACAGGTGCGAGTCCAGGTTCGGGATCTTCCTCAACACTCCGCATTGTCCTAGTTCTGGGAATAAACATTCCCCAACACCACTGGCATCCCTTCCAATTTCCCACTCACCATAGCGTACCTCCCTCCAGAATTTACCACAGTGCTCCCCACTTCAAAGGCTACCCGTTTATTAATCAATATTGCTACCCCCCTCATCTTTGAGTCTAATCCAGAATGAAATACCTGCCCTATCCACCTTTCCTAAGCCTAGTTGAGACTGGTCAGGGGGCAACCCGCACCCCTGCCGATCAACCATATCCCCTCCTGGGCCAGCCTCCAGCCTGCGTCCTGCACCTTCTCAGGCCCACCCTCAGATGTCCACTGTCAACAATATCACTTCCCCATAATCACTTTTCAAAAGCCCCTCCCCAGTCAGCAGTTCCTTCCCCTCCTCTCTGCCATACACCTAACCCAATCCTCATCAACACTCAAACCACCTGCTCACCCTCCACTGCGTTTCTGCGAAGTAGCCCACTCAACGAGCCTGGTAGCCTAGCATCCTACTCCCCACTGATTCCCCCCCCCCACTCAAACACTGTCCCAGTGCAAACAAAACAACACCAACCCAAATACAAAGAAAAGAGCAACTCCCCTTCCCCCCCGAACGAACAAAGGACAATGGCCCCCAGGGAAAATAAACCAAAAGGAACAGAAAACAAACACCTCCAAAGGTCAATGTCCTCCATCTCCTGCCAGTCCATTATCCTTGACAAACTTCATTGCTTGCTCCGGCGTCCCAAAATAAAGTTCACGACCATTATAAGTCACCCAGAGGCGAGCTGGATACAGCATTCCGAATGTCACCCTCTTAAAGGTAGCAGCCTTCACCTTATTGAACCCTGCTCTCCTCTTGGCCAGCTCCACACCCAGGTCCTGGTACACTCAAATTTGTTACCCTCCCAGGTACATCGCCTTGTCTACCTGGCCCATGTCAGGATCTGCTCCTTATCCAGGAGCCTGTGCAGCCGGACCACCATCGCCCTCGGCGGCTTGTTCCCCTGCAGCTGCCTCATCAGCGCCCTGTGAGCCTGGTCCACCTCCAAGGGTCACTCAAAGGTCCCCTCTCCCATCAGCTTTCAAACATCCGAGCCACAAAGGGCAGCACGGTAGCCTAGTGGTTAGCACAACCGCCTCACGGCGCTGAGGTCCCAGGTTCGATCCCGGCTCTGGGTCACTGTCCGTGTGGAGTTTGCACGTTCTCCCCGTGTCTGCGTGGGTTTCGCCCCCACAACCCAAAAATGTGCAGAGTAGGTGGATTGGCCACGCTAAATTGCCCCTTAATTGGAAAAAATAATTGGCTAATCTAAATTTAAAAAAAAAACATCCGAGCCACGTACGAGCCAGTGTCTGCTCCCTCGCTGCCTTCCATGCCCCACGATCTTCAGGTTCTGCCTCCAGGACCGGTTCTCCAAGTTGCCTCTGAGTATCCCGACTCACCCCCAACTCAGCCGCCATTGAGGTGAGCTGCTCGTCGTGCTCCATCATCTCCTCTATTCTCTGGATCGCCTGGTTCTGAGCCTCCAGCCTCGTTTCCAGGCGGTCGATCCCCGCCTTAATCAGATCCACCATCCTTGCCAGGTTCCCCAGAGTCTCCTTCCTCTGCTGGGTGAACGTCTCATTCAGGAAGCCCACCAGCTGCTCCATCGACCACTGAGATGGTCGGGCTGGTCCCTTACCCTCTGCCATCTTCCCCTGTGTCGCAGGTACAGCTTCTCACCCCTACTGCTCCTTTCTTTTAAAACCACTCCTGGTCCACAAATCCATCCACCATTGGGACACCCTCTTCTTCCATCCCTCCTGCACATTTTTCCTAAATACATCCACCCATTACCCGGGGAAAAGGTCCAAAATCTCCGCAACGAGCGGGAGGTGCGAAACGTGCGACCACTCACACCATGGTCGCCACTGGAGGTTCCTGGGTTCTAATTTTCAATAATATGTCAATATAGACCTTCCACTCCCTTGATTCTCTTGAAATCCTGGCCATTAAGTGGGCCATTTGCCCTTTTGATTCGGGCTCAGGCTAAATCTCCAGGAATATTAGTTTTGTGGAATTCAATATCTGTGCAATGAAGTTACTTCTAGTCGATATCCCACTAGAATCGCCAATTCTGTTGCCAAACCACAGTGTGTCTTCACCCGTATACGGTGGACAAATGATTGCAAGTCTGTTCCTTTAAACAATCAATATTTATTCGGAAGCATTCAATGTAATGGTTATACAATCGCACTCTCAACATACGTTATACTACAGAGTAAGTTCACACAAGACCTTAACTTTTTTTTATAAATTTAGTGTACCCAATTAATTTTTCCCAATTAAGGGGCAATTTAGCATGGCCAATCCACCTACTCTGCACATCTTTGGGTTGTGGGGGCGAAACCCACGCAAACACTGGGAAAATGTGCAAACTCCACACGGACAGTGACCCAGAGCCGGGATCGAACCTGGGACCTCAGTGGCGTACACACAACCTTAATTTAACTTTCAGAGTGACTGACAACACCGGACAACAACATTGGTCTTTATCTGTTATCCTGAATCTTGTAGTCCTCAATGTTCGGTCCTTGGTCTGGTCTGTTTCTGGCTCTGGTCTTCCTTCTGATGGTTGGGTGATGGTCTTTCTTCTGTTGGTTGGGTGATGGTCTTCCTGGCATTGGTTGATGAAGGTCACCATTGTTTGGGTGCTGCTGTACAGAGAGAGATCGTAGGGTGGCGCAGCATCTTTTATCCTTGTAGATTTCACACCCTTTGGGCGGTCCCAGGTGTGCAACCAAACAATTGATAGGGTTCGATCAAATCCAATCTAGGTCCACAACCTTGATGGTGGGGCTTCCCCTTAGCAACCATGTCCGTAGGTGTCCGGGGCATATCGGCCCTTCCAAATAAGGAAGGTAGGCGCCGTTGTGTCTGTTAGACAGGTGAAATTAACATGCAAGTTTTATTGTCCAGGGATGGCCTAGACATTGCCTTTTCCTGTGTATTGCAAGAGTCTGGGCTGCAACTTTAGTGTTTATTTGCGCTGCAGCCTGCTTGTCCTCAAACGTGGCCACTTCTCCCAGAATCCTTTGCATTTCAGGTGGCCGTTTGGTCACAGCACAGCATAGCCAGTCCACCTAACCTGCACATCGTTGGTTCAGATTGGGAGCAATATGCAGCAAGGGCTTTGAGAGATTGGGTTAGTGTAATTTGCAGAGTGGATGTTGGGTGATTTCAGTGGTGCTGGATGGATGCAGTGTGGGTGCAGGTGGGATTTTGGTGACTGGGTTGGTGCATGATGGGTGCTGGGTTATTGGGTGGGTGCAGTGTGCTTGGGTGGCTGCAGGGTGATTAGAGGGTGCCGGATGCTTGATGGGTGCTGGTTGATTGGATGGGTGCAGGGTGGCTGTTGGGTGATTGCGTGGGTGCAGGGTGCTGGCTTGGTGCAGGCTAGGTTCTGGATGTAGTATAGGCGCTGCGTCTCGTGTGGGGGCAGGTTGCAGTGTGGGTTTAGTGTGATTGAGTTGGTGCACGGTCCTGGGTGGGAGCTGGGTGCAGGGTGGGTGCTGGGTATGTGGAGGGTGGGTGCTTGGTTATTGGCTGAAGGTGCAGAATGGGTGCAGAGTTCAGGTGAGAGCTGGGAGTAGGGTGCCGATTGGGTGCAAGATGTTGGGTTGTGTAGGGTGGGTGCAGAGTGGGTGGTTTATGCAGGTTGGGTGCTGGGATTGTGCAGGGTAGGTGCTGGGAGGATGAAGGTTGCAGGGTGGGTACTGCGGGCAGTGTGCTGGGTGGGTATTGGGTGCTGGGTGGGCCCAGGGTGGGAGCTGGAATGTAGCAGTCGGGTTACTGGGATGGTGCAGGGGGGGCACTGGGATGGTGCAGGGGTACTGGGATGGTGTAGGAGGTACTGGGATGGTGCAAGGGGGGTGCTAGGTGGGTACTGGGATGGTACAGTGTGGGTGCTGGGATGGTGCAGGCCGAGTGCTGAGAGGGTGCAGGATTGGTGCAGTGTGGGTGGTTTTTGCAGGGTGGGCACAGGTTGGGTGCTGGGATGGTGCAGTGTGGTTGCAGAGTGGGTGCTGGGAGGATGAAGGTTGCAGGGTGGGTACTGTGGGCAGTGTGCTGGGTGGGTTTTGGGTGATGGATGGGCCCAGGGTTGGTGCAGGGGGGTACTGGGATGGTTCAGGGGGGTACTGTGATGCTGCTGAGTGGGTACAGGGTGGGTGCTGGGATGCTGCAGGGTGGGTGTCAGGTGAAAGGTGGCTGCTGGGAGGGTTCAGGGTGCATGCAGGGACGGGTGCTGGAGGGTTCATGGTGGGTGTCGGGTTCAGGGTGGGTGTCGGGTTCAGGGTCGGTGCAGGAACGGATGCTGGGAGGGTTCATGGTGGGTGCTGGGAGGGTGAAGGGTGGGTGCTGGACGGATGCTGGGAAGGTGCAGGGAGGGTGTTGCCAGTTTAAAGTCACAGAGTGAGCTTGACATTGCTCATGCCTCCAGAACGCACGCGCAGTCTGAAACCCATACAATGCGCATGCGGAGTGAGGCCTGGAGCAGTGAGCATGCGCAGGCCGGGTCCCGGGGACACGGCAGCGGCGATGGTGGCGGCCGAGATTGAAGAAGGAGACCAACAACAACAACACCAGCAGAACGGTAAGGACAGTGCGGAACAGGCTCAGACCTCATTGACACAGCGAGAGAGACCCCCTCAGCGAGAGAGAGAGAGACCCCCTCATCGAGAGAGAGAGACCCCCTCATCGAGAGAGAGAGACACCCTCATCGAGAGAGAGAGACCCCCTCATCGAGAGAGAGAGACCCCCTCAGCGAGAGAGAGAGACCCCCTCAGCGAGAGAGAGAGACCCCCTCAGCGAGAGAGAGAGACCCCCTCAGCGAGAGAGAGAGACCCCCTCAGCGAGAGAGAGAGAGACCCCCTCAGCGAGAGAGAGAGAGACCCCCTCAGCGAGAGAGAGAGACCCCCTCAGCGAGAGAGAGAGAGACCCCCTCAGCGAGAGAGAGAGACCCCCTCAGCGAGAGAGAGAGAGACCCCCTCAGCGAGAGAGAGAGACCCCCTCAGCGAGAGAGAGAGACCCCCTCAGCGAGAGAGAGAGACCCCCTCAGCGAGAGAGAGAGACCCCCTCAGCAGAGAGAGAGAGACCCCCTCAGCGAGAGAGAGAGACCCCTCAGCGAGAGAGAGAGACCCCCTCAGCGAGAGAAGAGAGACCCCCTCAGCGAGAGAGAGAGACCCCCTCAGCGAGAGAGAGAGACCCCTCAGCGAGAGAGAGAGACGCCCTCAGCGAGAGAGAGAGAGACCCTCAGCGAGAGAGAGAGACGCCCTCAGCGAGAGAGAGAGACCCCCTCAGCGAGAGAGAGAGACCCCCTCAGCGAGAGAGAGAGAGAGACCCCCTCAGCGAGAGAGAGAGAGACCCTCTCAGCGAGAGAGCGAGACCCCCTCAGCGAGAGAGCGAGACCCCCTCAGCGAGAGAGAGATCCCCTCAGCGAGAGAGAGAGAGACCCTCTCAGCGAGAGAGAGAGAGACCCTCTCAGCGAGAGAGAGAGAGACCCTCTCAGCGAGAGAGAGAGAGACCCCCTCAGCGAGAGAGAGAGAGAGAGAGACCCCCTCAGCGAGAGAGAGAGAGAGAGAGACCCCCTCAGCGAGAGAGAGAGAGAGACCCCCTCAGCGAGAGAGAGAGAGGGACCCCCCTCAGCGAGAGAGAGAGAGAGGGACCCCCTCAGCGAGAGAGAGAGAGACGCCCTCTCGCTGAGGGGGTCTCGCTCTCTTGCCAAGGGGGTCTCCCTCTCTC
>NW_024055765.1:0-23311 GCF_902713615.1 Scyliorhinus canicula | reverse complement strand
AAATACTATCTAGCAGTAACAGGCATTGATTCTGCCAGAGAGCAGTGTAGAAGGAGGCCATTCGGCCCATTGAGTCTACAGTGATCCTCCAAAAGAGCATCTGCCTGGGCCCGCCAGTCAGTCCCAACCCTGTGCCTTGATCACAGTAGAAAACAGAAGGAAATTGTTTGACTTGGTGGAGATGAGAGGTCTGATGAAGTGAGTAATGTAATTAGTGAAGAAAGGTGGAGGAGAAAGATTGAACGAAAAGCTGACACATCCTGACGTCCCTTTTGATGGTTTTCAAAAAGCTGGAAAGATAGTGGATGTATTGGTTTGGATCATCCAGAATTGCCAGGATTCTGGAATGCTTCCTGTGGATTGGGATATAATAACCAGGGCAGCATGGTAGCACAAGTGGATAGCACTGTGGCATCACAGCTCCAGGGTCCCAGGTTCGATTCCCGGCTGGGTCACTGTCTGTGTGGAGTCTGCACGTTCCTCCCCGTGTGTGCGTGGGTTTCCTCCGGGTGCTCCGGTTTCCTCCCACAGTCCAAAGATGTGCAGGTTTAGGTGGATTGGCCATGCTAAATTGCCCTTAGTGACCAAAACATTTCCTACAGGCCTCCCAAAAGTGAGCGTGAAGTAGAGGTATAAATATGTAGACAGATTATAGAAAAATGTCGGAGCAATAGGGTGGTCGTGATGGGAGATTTTAACTTCCTCAACATTGAATGGGACTCATGTAGTGTTGGAGGCGTAGATGGAGCAGAATTTGTAAAGAGCATCCAGGAGAGTTTTTTAGAGCAGTATGTAAATAGTCCAACTCGGGAAGGGGCCCTGGTATTGGGGAATGATCCCGGCCAGGTGGTTGAAGTTTCAGTCGGTGATTTCTTTGGGAATAGCAATCACAATTCCGTAAGTTTTAGAATACTCATGGACAAAGACGAGAGTGGTCCTAAAGGAAGAGTGCTAAATTGGGGAAAGGCCAAGTATAACAAAATTTGGCAGGAGCTAGGGAATATGGATTTGGAGCAGCTGTTTAAGGGTAAATCCACATTTGAAATGTGGGAGTCTGTGAAGGAAAGGTTGATTAGAGTGCAGGACAGACATGTCCCTGTGAAAATGAGAGATAGAAATGGCAAGATTAGGGAACCATGGATGACAGGTGGAATTTTGAGACTAGCTAACATGAAAAAGGAAGCGAAGGAAGGGGGAAGTTTTGGGTATTCTAAAAGGCATTAAGGTGGACAAGTCCCCAGGTCCGGATGGGATCTATCCCAGGTTACTGAGGGAAGTGAGGGATGAAATAGCTGGGGCCTTAACAGATATCTTTGCAGCATCCTTGAGCACGGGTGAGGTCCCGGAGGACTGGATAATTGCTAATGTTGTCCCTTTGTTTAAGAAGGGTAGCAGGGATAATCCAGGGAATTATAGACCTGTGATCTTGACGTCAGTGGTAGGCAAACTGTTGGAGAAGATACTGAGGGATAGGATCTATTCACATTTGGAAGAAATAGACTTATCAGTGATAGGCAGCATGGTTTTGTGCAGGGAAGGTCATCTTACAAACCTAATGGAATTCTTTGAGGAAGTGACAACGTTAATTGATGAGGGAAGGGCTGTAGATGTCATATACATGGATTTCAGTGAGGCATTTGATAAAGTTTCCCATGGCAGGTTGATGGCAAAAGTGAAGTCGTATGGGGTTCAGGGTGTACTAGCTAGATGGATAAAGAACTGGCTGGGCAGCAGGAGACAGAGAGTAGTGGTGGAAGGGAGTGTCTCAAAATGGAGAAAGGTAACTAGTGGTGTTCCACAGGGATCCGTGATTGGACCACTGTTGTTTGTGATCTACTAAATGACCTGGAGGAAGGTATAGGTGGTCTGATTAGCAAGTTTGTAGATGATACTAAGATTAGTGGACTTGCAGATAGCAAGGGAGACTGTCAGAGAATACAGCAAAATATAGATCATTGGAGAGTTGGGCAGAGAAATGGCAGATGGAGTTCAATCCAGGCAAATGCGAGGTGATGCATTTTGGAAGATGCAATTCAAGAGCGGACTATACGTTCAATTGAAGAGTCCTGGGGAAAATTGATATACAGAGAGATCTGGGAGTTCAGGTCCATTGTACCCTGAAGGTGGCAACGCAGGTTGATAGAGTGGTCAAAAAGGCATACAGCATGCTGCCTTCATCGGACGGGGTATTGAGTACAAGAGTCGGTAGGTCATGTTACAGTTGTATAGGACTTTGGTTAGGCCACATTTGGAATACTGCGTGCAGTTCTGATCGCCACATTACCAGAAGGATGTGGATGCTTTAGAGAGGGTGCAGAGGAGGTTCACCAGGATGTTGCCTGGTATGGAGGGTGCTAGCTATGAAGAAAGGTTGAGTAGATTAGGATTGTTTTTGTTGGAAAGACAGAGGTTGAGGGGGGACCTGATTGAGGTCTCCCTAGCCGCATCCCGCTTACGGAGCTCGTGCGCCAGCATCCTGCTGCCTTCTCCCCATATTCATACACCGCTCCCTGTGCCTTCCTCCACCGAGCTTCTGTCTTTCTGGTGGTCAACAAGTCGAACTCAGCCTGGAGACTACGCCGCTCCCTCACAATCCTCCTCCGGAGCCTCCGCGTATCTCCTGTCCACCCTCACCATCTCCACCACCAGTCTCTCTCTCTCTGCTCTCTCCTCTCCCTGTGGGCTTGAATGGAGATCAACTCCCCCCTAACTTCAACGCCTCCTAGACCGTCCCCACCCGTACCTCTCCATTGTCATTGGCCTCCAGGTACCTCTCAATAGATCCTCGAACCCGCTCGTCCGCCAGCAGCCCCACCTCCAAGCGCGCAAAGCGGTGCGCTGGACCCTCTCCTCCCCCAGCTCGAGGTCCACCCAGTGCGGGGCATGGTCAGAAATGGCTATCGCCGAATATTCAGCATCCTTCACTCTCGCAATCAGCGCTCTATTCATAACGAAAAAATCATCCGGGAGTAAAGCCTTATGCACATGGGAGAAGAATGAAAATTCCCTGGCCCTCGGCCTCGCAAACCTCCATGGATCCGCCCCTCCCACCTGGTCCATAAACCCCCTCAACACCTTCGCCGCTGCTGGCCTCCTACCCGTCCTGGATCTGGATCGATCCAGTGGCGGATCCAGCACCGTGTTGAAATCCCCCCCCCCCATTATCAGGCCCCCCGCCTCCAAATCTGGAATCTGGCCCAACATGCGGCGCATGAATCCCGCATCGTTCCAATTCGGGGCATATACATTGACCAGCACCACCCGCTCCCCCTGCAGCTTACCGCTTACCATCACATACCTCCCGCCGCTGTCTGCCACCACATTCGACGCCCTCAAATGACACCCTCTTCCCCACCAGGATCGCCACCCCCGATTTTTTGCATCCAGCCCCGAATGAAACAACCTGGCCTACCCATCCCTTCCTCAATCTAACCTGATCCGCCACCTTCAGGTGCGTCTCCTGAAGCATGGCCACATCCGCCTTCAGCCATTGCTCCCTCCATTGTGCTCCCGCAAGTCAGCTGACTCCTGCTGACCCCAGCTACTCCCGCCACTTCTCCGACCCCTCCCAGCGTGGGGCTTCCCTTCCTCCCCAGTGTCCACCAGCAGGCTTTCCTCCTGCCCACACCGCTCTCAAGCGGGAAAAAGCCCGCGCTTTCCAGCTCCGGCCCCCGCCCCCTTCAACCCTCAGCACGGGAAAAAGCCCGCGCTTTCCACCTGCCCGACCCCCACCTCCTCCCACAGGCAGCTCCCTTACCGGCCCCAGTCCACTCGCGGGGCCCCAACCCCCTTCACACCATCAGCCCCCCACACCAGGTCTGCTCCCCTCCTCGGCCCATCCAACAAACCCAAGCAGAAAACAGTGCCCCACTCGCCCTGAAAACAACAAAGAAACCAACATTAGAACATAAGAACATAAGAACTAGGAGCAGGAGTCGGCCATCTGGCCCCTCGAGCCTGCTCCGCCATTCAATTAGATCATGGCTGATCTTTTGTGGACTCAGCTCCACTTTCCGGCCCGAACACCATAACCCTTAATCCCTTTATTCTTCAAAAAACTATCTATCTTTACCTTAAAAACATGTAATGAAGGAGCCTCAACTGCTTCACTGGGCAAGGAATTCCATAGATTCACAACCCTTGGGTGAAGAAGTTCCTCCAAAACTCAGTCCTAAATCTACTTCCCCTTATTTGAGGCTATGCCTCCTAGTTCTGCTGTCACCCCGCCAGTGGAAACAACCTGCCCGCATCTATCCTATCTATTCCCTTCATAATTTTAAATGTTCTATAAGATCCCCCCACATCCTTCCAAATTCCAACGAGTACAGTCCCAGTCTACTCAACCTCTCCTCATAATCCAACCCCTTCAGATCTGGGATTAACCTAGTGAATCTCCTCTGCACACCCTCCAGCGCCAGTACGTCCTTTCTCAAGTAAGGAGACCAAACTGAACACAATACTCCAGGTGTGGCTGCACTAACACCTTATACAATTGCAACATAACCTCCCTAGTTTTAAACTCCATCCCTCTAGCAATGAAGGACAAAATTCCATTTGCCTTCTTAATCACCTGTTGCACTTGTAAACCAACCTTCTGTGACTCATGCACTAGCACACCCAAGTCTCTCTGAACAGCGGCATGCTTTAATATTTTATCGTTTAAATAATAATCCCGTTTGCTGTTATTCCTACCAAAATGGATAACCTCACATTTGTCAACATTGTATTCCATCTGCCAAACCCGAGCCCATTCACTTAACCTATCCAAATCCCTCTGCAGACTTCCAGTATCCTCTGCTCTTTTCGCTTTACCACTCATCTTAGTGTCATCTGCAAACTTGGACACATTGCCCTTGGTCCCCAACTCCAAATCATCAATGTAAATTGTGAACAATTGTGGGCCCAACACGGATCCCTGAGGGACACCACTAGCTACTGATTGCCAACCAGAGAAACACCCATTTATCCCAACTCTTTGCTTTCTATTAATTAACCAATCCTCTATCCATGCTACTACTTTACCCTTAATGCCATGCATCTTTATCTTATGCAGCAACCTTTTGTGTGGCACCTTGTCAAAGCTTTCTGGAAATCCAGATATACCACATCCATCGGCTTCCCCGTTATCTACTGCACTGGTAATGTCCTCAAAAAATTCACTAAATTAGTTAGGCATGACCTGCCTTTACGAACCCATGCTGCGTCTGCCCAATGGGACAATTTCTATCCAGATGCCTCGCAATTTCTTCCTTGATGATAGATTCCAGCATCTTCCCTATTACCGAAGTTAAACTCACTGGCCTATAATTTCCTGCTTTCTGCCTACCTCCTTTTTTAAACAGTGGCGTCACGTTTGCTAATTTCCAATCCACCGGGACCACCCCAGAGTCTAGTGAATTTCGGTAAATTATCACTAGTGCATCTGCAATTCCCTAGTCATCTCCTTTAGCACTCTGGGATGCATTCCATCAGGGCCAGGAGACTTGTCTACCTTTAGCCCCATTAGCTTGCCCATCACTCCCTCCTTAGTGATAACAATCCTCTCAAGGTCCTCACCTGTCATAGCCTCATTCTATCAGTCGCTGGCATGTTATTTGTGTCTTCCACTGTGAAGACCGACCCAAAAAACCTGTTCAGTTCCTCAGCCATGTCCTCATTTCCCATTATTAAAACTCCCTTCTCATCCTCTAAAGGACCAATATTTACCTTAGCCACTCTTTTTGTCTTATATATTTGTAAAAACTTTTACTGTCTGTTTTTATATTCTGAGCAAGTTTACTCTCATACTCTATCTTACTCTTCTTTATAGCTTTTTTAGTAGCTTTCTGTTGCCCCCTAAAGATTTCCCAGTCCTCTAATCTCCCAGCAATCTTTGCCACTTTATATGCTTTTTCCTTCAATTTGATACTCTCCCTTATTTCCTTAGATATCCACGGTCGATTTTCCCTCTTTCTTCCGTCCTTCCTTTTTGTTGGTATAACCTTTGCTGAGCACTGTGAAAAATCGCTTGGAAGGTTCTCCACTGTTCCTCAACTGTTCCACCATAAAGTCTTAGCTCCCAGTCTACCTTAGCTAGTTCTTCTCTCATCCCCTTGTAATCTCCTTTGTTTAAACACAAAACACTAGTATTTGATTTTACTTTCTCACCCTCCATCTGTATTTTAAATTCCACCATATTGTGATCGCTCCTTCCGAGAGGATCCCTAACTATGAGATCATGAATCAATCCTGTCTCATTACACAGGACAAGATCTAGGACCGCTTGTTCCCTCGTAGGTTCCATTACATACTGTTCTAGGAAACTATCACGGATACATTCTATAAACTCCTCCTCACGGTTGCCTTGACCGACCTGGTTAAACCAATCGACATGTAGATTAAAATCCCCCATGATAACTGCTGTACCATTTCTACATACATCAGTTATTTCTTTGTTTATTGCCTGCCCCACCATCTCGTTACTATTTGGTGGCCGATAGACTACTCCTATCAGTGACTTTTTCGCCTTACTATTCCTGATTTCCACCCAAATGGATTCAACCTTATCCTCCATAGCACCGATGTCATCCCTTACTATTTCCCGGATGTCATCCTTAAATAACAGAGCAACACCACCTCCCTTACCATCCACTCTGTCCTTCCGAATAGTTTGATACCCTCGGATATTTAACTCCCAGTCGTGACCATCCTTTAACCATGTTTCAGTAATGGCCACTAAATCATAGTCATTTACGATGATTTGTGCCACCAACTCATTTACTTTATTCCGAATACTACGAGCATTCAGGTAAAGTACACTTATGTTGGTTTTTTTAGAACACAGTTACATGCAGACCCCCGCACCCAACCCTCAGTTTGAGTCCAACTTCTCGGCCTGCACAAAGGCCCATGCCTCCTCCGGGGACTCAAAGTAAAAGCGCCGGTCTTTGTAGGTAACCACAAACGTGCCGGCTATAGCATGCCAAATTTCACTCCCTTTCTGTGGAGCACCGCCTTCGTCCGGTTGTACCCGGCCCTCCGCTTAGCCATCTCCGCACTCCTGACCTGGTAGATCCGTACCACTGCGTTCTCCCACCTGCTACTCCGCTCCTTCTTTGCCCACCTGAGCACACACTCCCGGTCAGCAAACCGGTGGAACCGCACCAGCACCGCTCGTGGCTGCTCATTCGGCTTGGGCCTGCTGGCCAGTATTCTGTGGGCCCCCTCCAGCTCCAGGGCCCCTGAAAGGACCCAGCTCCCATCAGCGAATTTAACATGATGGCCACATAGGCCCCCATGTCTGACCCCTCCAGCCCTTCCAGAAGGCCCAGGATCCGCAGATCTTTCCGCCTCGACCGGTTCTCCATCTCCTCGAACCTCTCCTGCCATTTTTTATGGAGCGCCTCGTGCATCTCCACCTTCACCGCGAGGCCTAAGGTCTCGTCCTCTCTTTCCGGAGGCCTTTTGTCGGATCTCTCAGATGACCACCACCTGCGCCGTCTGGGTCTCCAGCAGCTTATCAATTGAAGCCTTCAACAGCTCCAGCAGCTCCGCTTTGAGCTCCCTGAAGCAGCGCTGGAGAGTCTCCTGCGTCCACTGCCTCCTAGTCTCCGCCCGCCGCCATCTTGTGCTGCTTCCCTCGCTTCTGCTTTGGCGTTGCAACCACTTTCTTACTCGCCCCACTCCTGGTCCAGGCCATATACTGCCGGGGAAATGTTGCTGGCTCCTTCCCACATCGGGAAACGTCGAAAAGTACCGCTGGGGGCCCTAAAAAGAGCCCAAAAGTCCGTTCCTGGCGGGAGCTGCCGAACGTGCGACTTAGCTCCGCATAGCCGTAACCGGAAGTCCCCGGTAGAATATAATATAGATCAGGGATTGGCTAACGGATATACAACCAAAAGAGAATCGGGCTGGTGGGACGTCTGCGTCAATAACTGAGAGGTTCGAGACCGAGTTAATGTATCCACGTTTGTTGATGATACAAAGTTTAAGTTAACATGAAAGAGAATCCACAGTCTTCGCTCAGCATATAAATAATAAAAGTGGGAAAAGGCTGAGTAGGGATAAAAAGAGGACTTGCACATCGAGGCAGGGGGATTAGCGGAGTATTAAATGAGAACTTTGCATCTGTCTTTACAAAGGAAGAAGATGCAACCCAGGCCGAGGTGAGTGAGGGGGCAACTGGTGGAAGAATTTACAACTGGGTGAGATGTTGAGGGAGGTGAGAGTGGGAATTGGAGGGACACTGATCATAAAAGGCAAGGCTGAGGCATTCGCAACAATCTTCAGCCACAAGTGCCTAGAGGATGATCCACCTTGGTCTCCTCCGGAGGTCCCCAGCATCACAGATGTCAGTCTTCAGCCATCACTCCATGTGATATCGAGAAACGGCTGGAACGAACTCTCTGAGGGTGGTGAAGCTTCCAGCGAAGTATTCAAAAGGGATTGTCCATGCAGGCGTGGTGGGCCGTAGGGCTCCTTCTGTACTGTATGATTCTATGAATTGGATTGCTATCAGAAAAAGAAAGTGCAAGGTTATGGGGATAAGGGGGTGGGGGGGGGGGGGGGGGGGGAGGAGCCAGTGCAGACTCGATGGGCCAAATGGCCTCCTGCACTGTGAAATAAGAAAATGAGCTGTGAGACAGCACAGAGAAGCTGCAAAGAGTGTTAGACTGGTTAAAGGGCAGGATGTGGAGGTGCCGGTTGGAATGTAGTGTGGGGATGTGTGAGCTTATTCACGTTTGTGAGGCAGACTGGGGGAGCATAATATTTGATTAAGTGGTGAGAGTCAATTCAATATCTTTATGCAGAGACTTGGGAGGAAGAGTGGTTCTTGTTCATGATGTTAACACGAGGGACAAGCAGTTACGGTCTGTATTGTGAGGAGTGGAGTGAAGCAGTCTTGCTCCAATTATATTGGGAGTCCAGGGACCATGTTTGATTGTCTCCTAATGGAAGAAATGCAGCAACGGTTCGATCGTCTCATTCCTACAGTGAGGGGGCTGCCCGATAGGGAGAGGTTGAATATTCTGTGGAGCTCAGAAGAATGAGAGGTGCTTGCTTCAAAATATATCAAATCACCCGCAGGCTTGACAGGTTCAACGCTGAGTGGCTGGAATTGGCCAGAGTCCAGGGACAGAATCTCAGGCTGAGTGGGCCAGTCATTTCAAAGTGAATTGAGAAACCTCTTCACTTGTGTATCTTGAGGGAGCACAGTGGGTAGCACTGTGGCTTCACCGCTCACGAACTACACCTGCCACTATATATATTCCAACAAAGCAACCCAATACAGATTAAAATCCACCCATGAATAAAGTTCGCAATCCGGGTTACTTGCTGTTTTCTGTGCCGACCTTTGTAGATGGACCCTTTCAGGAACAACCTGAAAATCCTGTCTTGTCAGACTAGAATCCTGTGGCAAATTGCTGTTCAATTTAAAATCTTACAGCAGACTGCAAAACTACAGACAGACCTGGCTCCTCCGATTTTTACATCATCTGTATCCCACCAAGATGTCCCATGACCTGCTTAGCTAGGACGAAGCACAATCCCTCAAATTCTCTACACCACGGGGAACCTCCTGCAATCAGAGCAATGATCCATTAGACATCTCTGTAAACAGGTAAATGGGCAAGGTCAATGATCATCTCACCTTTGCGACTCCTTAAATGACGAGCTTAAATGACAAGCTTCAGCAGATGTACTGCAATTATGCCTCCTCCTATTTTACTAATCTTTATACAGTTATTTAATAATGCTGTCATTGAACTCTATCAAAGTGAGTGACAGCAACTGACAGATGCAATATCTTACTTGGCTTGACAGCTGCAAGCGAGGCTTACACCAATGTAATTGTCCCTCTTTAGTCTGCTTAGCAGAAAATTAAAGACAAGTGCAGCACAATAGTAATTGATAGCTATCACCCAACTACTTCCAGTTGTGGTCATATAAGGTGTAACAGGGAGGAAGGAGGTAGTAGAGTAAGTTGTGGATGACGATCATTAGAAAAGTTGTATAGAACCTTAGTTAGGCCACACTTGGAGTATAGTTCAATTATATTGGAATAGTGTTCAATTCTGGTTGCCACACTACCAGAAGGATGTAGAGGCTTTAGAGAGGGTGCAGAAGAGATTTACCAGGATGTTGCCTGGTATGGAGGGCATTAGCTATGAGGAGAGGTTGGATAAACTTGGTTTGTTCTCACGGGGCGACCTGATAGAACTCTACAAAATTATGAGGGGCACGGACAGAGTGGATTGTCAGAAGCTCTTCCCTAGGGTAGGGAGGTCACTTATTAGGGGGCATAGGTTTAAGGTCCGAGGGGCAAGGTTTAGAGGAGATGGACGAGGCAAGTTTTTTTACACAGAGGGTAGTGGGTGCCTGGAACCCGCTGCCGGAGGAGGTGGTGGAAGCAGGGACGATAGTGACGTTTAAGGGGCATCTTGACAAATACATGAATAGAACATAGAACACTACAGCGCAGTACGGGCCCTTCGGCCCTCGATGTTGCGCCGACCTATGGGAATAGAGGTATACGGACCCAGGAAGTGTCGAAGGTATTAGTTTAGTCGGGCAGCATGGTCGGCGCAGGCTTGGAGGGCCGAAGGGCCTGTTCCTGTGCTGTACTGGTCTTTGTTCCTTTCTTAAACTTTGACCAGTCATGGAGCAGAGGAGATTAAAGAAAAATTCACATTTTGTAGAACAGATGAACGGAAGCGAGTTCAGGCCAGCAATACACTTGGGAGGGCAGAGTTCATGTCCTGCTTTTCCGAGGTGTGTGCAGTTTGCATGGCAGCAAGCTATGCGTTTGCTCACAGTGTGGGCCAAATAAAACATCCAGATCAACGTTTGAAAGTAATTGCATTTTTATTAACTAAGTTTGCGAGCTCTCTGGGTGAATCTGTGTGCAACGGCAGTTCCCCTGTGACTTAACTATTGTCCTGGCACAGCAGAGTTAAAGCAATAGAGAAGTTCTTTTTCTGCCTGGTGTACAGACCACGTACGTCAAGAATCAAGTTAGTTTTCTATCCTTTGTGACTGCTGCTCTGATCCAGCTAAAGGAGTTATACAAATCTGAGCATGTGCTGCCCCTCCTCTGTGCCGTAGGAGGCCAACCATATAACCTGGCATCTCCACCATTCCTAGCATGGTGCTAACAATCGACATGTAGTCACCTCGGGGTGATCAAATGATTTACAGTTGAGGTCCCAAAGGAACTCTGAAACTTGCTTCTTTATCTTCAGGCATTTGGCGAAACGGCTGCCGTTACCCGCGGAGAATGAACACACCAGACCACGGATAGATCTCATCGTTTTCCTCATGGATTTGCGTAGTCAGCACAGGTGAGCTGCAAATAAATGTGAATCACTGGTAGCAACTTGAAGCCAGTTATTGTCAAATCCTGGCCCTGTATATTGCCGCTGGGTACTGGGACCACAAATCCTGGCCCTGTATATTGTCGCTGGGTCCTGGGAGCACAAATCCTGGCCCTGTATATTGTCCCTCGGTGCTGGGAGAGCACAAATCCTGGCCCTGCATATTGTCCCTCGGTGCTGGGAGACACAAATCCTGGCCCTGTATATTGTCCCTCGGTGCTGGGAGACACAAATCCTGGCCCTGTATATTGTCGCTGGGTCCTGGGAGCACAAATCCTGGCCCTGTATATTGTCGCTGGGTCCTGGGAGCACAAATCCTGGCCCTGTATATTGTCGCTGGGTCCTGGGAGACACAAATCCTGGCCCTGTATATTGTCCCTCGGTTCTGGGAGAGCACAAATCCTGGCCCTGTATATTGTCCCTCGGTGCTGGGAGAGCACAAACCCTGGCCATGTATATTGTCCCTCAGTGCTGGCAGAGCACAAATCCTGGCCCTGTATATCGTCCCTCGGTCCTGGGAGACACAAATCCTGGCCCTGTATATTGCCTGGTCATGGGAGAGCACAAATGACTTCCGGTGGCGGCGATGAGCAGTTAAGCCGCACATTCGGCGGCTCCCGCGGAGAACGGACTTTGGGGCTCTTTTCAGGGCCCCCAACGGAGTTGTAGCGGCAAACCCCAACGGGGGAAGAGGGCAGTAGTCGATCCCAACGGTCCCATGGTCCAGACCAGGAGTGGGGCAGAGAAAAAGCCGAAGAAAGCACCTCTGGAAAAACGGGGGCAGGAAGATAAAATGGCGGCCGGCGGAGACCTCGAGGAGCTAAGGAAGTGGGTCCAGGAGCAGCAGGCAACTCTGCTGCGCTGCTTCCAGGAGCTGAAGTTGGAGCTGCTGGAGTCCCTGAAGGTAACTAACAGGGAACTGATGGAGACCCAGACAGCCCAGGGGCTGCGATCCGGGAGCTGCAGCAGCAGGCCTCCGAAAGGGAGGACGAGGCCGTGGCGGGGAAGGTGGAGATGCACGAGGCGCTCCATAAAAGATGGCAGGAGAGGTTCGAGGAGCTGGATAACCGGCCGAGGAGGAAGAATTTGCGGATCCTGGGCCTCACGGGGGGCTGGAGGGGTCGGACCTAGTGGCCTATGTGGTGATTATGTTAAACTCGCTGATGGGGGCTGGGTCCTTCCTGGAGTTGGAGGGGGCCCACAGAATTCTGGCTAGGAGGCCCAAGCCGAATGAGCCGCCGCGGGCAGTGTTGGTGAGGTTTCATCGGTTCGTGGATCGTGAGTGTGTGCTCCGGTGGGCCAACAAGGAGCGGAGCAGCAAGTGGGAGAACACGGAGGTGCGGATCTTCCAGGACTGGAGTGCGGAGGTGGCGAGGCAGAGGGCCGGGTTTAACCGGACGAAGGCGGTGCTCCACAGACGGAGTGTGATGTTCGGCATGTTGCAGCCGGCGCGTCTGTGGGTCACCTATAAGGATCGGCACCATTATTTTGAATCCCCAGAGGAGGCGTGGGCCTTTGTGCAGGCCGAGAAATTGGACTCAAACTGAGGGTCTAGGATGGGGGATGTTGTATAATACTGTATTTGCATTTGCTTGGTTTAGTGTAAGAAGTGGGTTGGCCTTAGGATGGGTGGGGTGATGTCGTACTGTTTTGTCTATATGGGTTTTTAAGCAGGGATCGGTTGGACGGGTTCGGGCAGAGGGGTAAACGGGGAGTTCGGGGAGCTGGTGGGGGGGACTGACAATGGGAGTGGCCCTGGAGGAGGCGGGGCCCGGCAGGGCGAAAGCGCGGGCTTTCTGCGGGTTTCCCGCGCTGGGAGATGGTGGGGGCGGGGCCGGGGCTGAGAAGCGTGGGTCGTTGCTGGCTGTTTTCTTTTCCCGCGCAAGAGCGGGGGGAGGGGGGACCCGTTGACGGGCACAATGGAGGAGGGGAAGTCCCACGTGGGGAGGAGCCAAAGGTAGGGCGGGAGTCGCCGGGGTCAGCAGAAATTAGCTGGCTCACGGGAGTGCTGTGGAGGGAGGGGCGCAGCTAGGAGGGGTCCTAGCCTGGGGGGGGGGGGGGGGGGGGGGGGGTGTGTGTAACCGGTTACTGCTGAAACGGTCAGGAAGGAGCTGGAGGACGCAGGGGGTGCTGGAGGGGGGTAGTTGCCGCCGTGGGAAACTGGCAGAGTGGGGGACGCTGGCCGGGGGTGGGCAAGGGATGGGGTATGGCTAATCGGCAGGGGAAGGGGGCAGGGAGCCCTCAGATCCGGCTGAGAACCTGGAATGTGAGGGGGCTGAATGGGCCGGTCAAACGGGCCCGGGTATTTGTGCACCTGAAGGGACTGAAGGCGGATGTGGCCATGCTTCAGGAGACACACCTGAGAGTGGTGGACCAGGTTCGGCTGAGGAAGGGATGGGTGGGCCAAGTATTTCACTCGGGGCTGGATGAGAAGAGTAGGGGGTGGCGATCCTGGTGGGGAAGTAGGTATCGTTTGAGGCGTTAAATGTGTTGGCTGACAGTGGCGGGAGATATGTGATGGTGAGTGGCAAGCTGCAGGGGGAGTGGGTGGTGTTGGTGAATGTTTACGCCCCAAATTTGGATGATGCGGGGTTTATGCGGCGTATGTTGGGCCGCATTCCGGACTTGGAGGTGGGGGGCCTGAATCATGGGGGGGACTTCAACACAGTACTGGATCCCCCATTGGATCGAACCAAGTCCCGGACGGGTAGGAGGCCGGCGGCGGCTAAGGTGCTGAGGGGCTTCATGGACCAGATGGGGGGGTGGGTTGGACCCCTGGAGGTTTGCGAGGCCAAGGGCCAGGGAATACTCGTTTTTCTCCCACGTACATAAGGCTTACTCGAGGATTGATTTTTCTGTCCTGAGCAGGGGGTTGGTGTCGAGGGTGGAGGATGTGGAATACTCCGCCATTGCCATTTCAGATCATGCCCTGCACTGGATGGACCTCGGGCTGTCATGAAGGTTTGATATATCGTTTTGACAAAGAAAGCAAGAAACAAAAGCAAGTTAAGTTTTGGCGATGCCATGAGGATGGTAGGTGCAAGGCCCGCATTCACACGTTCGAAAGAGAGGTGATCGAAAAGATCAACGAACATACTCATCCCCCATCTGCAGTTGCTATCGAAGTGGAAAAGGTCATAACTGATGCGAGAGACCGGGCTGAAAAGACTTGTGAGCCTCCAAGTACGATTATCAACAAGTGCATTGAAAAAATGTCCGTGGCAGGTATGGCACAGTTACCAAACAGGCAGGCAATGCGAAAAATTATTCGTAGAAAATGAGACGAAGTTAATCAGGTCCCCGATAATCCAAGATCGATTCAAGAGCTTCAGTTACCTCATCAATACATGATGTATAAACCCACCCCAGAAACTGAGGAAAATTTCTGTTTAAAGGATAGTGGTACGAACAACAAACGGATTATTATATTTGGGAGAGAGAGTTGGTTAGAACACATGGCAACTTCCACGACTTGGTATGCTGACGGAACATTTGCGGTAGCACCACACCTATTTTATCAAGTTTATATCATCATGGTTAGGAAAAATAACGGAGTTCACCCGGTATTATACGCGCTTTTACAAAACAAACAGTATGCGACCTATATGATGTTGTTTGCGATGGTAAAAGAGATGATTACAAACGCAGGACCTGCCATTATCAATTGTGATTTTGAATGCGCTGCTTTTACTGCCATGAAAGACTCCTTCCCTAATATAGAAGTCAGAGGCTGCCTTTTTCATCTGTCTCAAAATATACTTAGGCAGATAAGTGGTTTTGGTCTCGTGCGTTTATATAACAGCAATCTCGATTTTGCATTACATTCGAAAATGATAACTGCCCTATGTTTGTGCCAGTTGACGACCTTGACAGTCACATGGATTCTTTAGCAGGCAATTTACCGGAGGAGTTAATTCCGGCTTTAAACTATTTCGAAGACAATTATATCGGCCGTCCTAATCGCCGAGGAGCAGGCAGACGAAGTCCTTTATTTCCTACCGAGATGTGGAATATGTATCAAGAACATTAGATGGGGATGACAGAACAAATAACTATGCTGAGGCGGCCAACAGGAGATTGAAAAGTGAACTGTTAATGTCACACCCAACTATCTGGAAGTTCATTGATGTCCTTAAGCATGTTCAAAAGGGAAGAGACGAGCACTTCGAGAAACTTTTAGCTGGCAATGAACCTCAATTAAAATTACTTAAATATAGAAAAGCTGATGAGAGGATATTGAAAATTGTTTCCGAATATGGCAGCAGGAATGAAATTGACTACCTTCGTTCAGTAGGGCACAATTTAACAAACTAATTGCGTTTTTTCCAATGAATGTCCAATGAACTTTCCTTTTAATGATTGATTTTATGAACTTACAGATTTGTAAATTGTTTTAATGTACTGTTTTTGGATCTTTATAAGTGGATCTTTTACAATAAAAACATTTTGTTAACACTTGAGTTTTATTTCTCAAAAATTCTGTCATAACTATATGACAACATTGGAGAATTTTTTTTTTCTGGCGCTGAAAAGTCCTGGCGCTGAAACGGCGGCGCTGAAACGGCGGCGCTGAAACGTACCGCACCCATACCACGAGCCCGGTGGTGGCGGCTACCCTCAAAATTTGGGGGCAATGGAGATGGCACAGGGGAGAAATGGGGGGCTTGATGGAGGCCCCGATACGGGGGAACCATCGGTTTGTCCCAGGGAGCATTGATGGCGGATTTCTGGGCTGGCACAGGGTAGGGGTTAGGAGGTTGAGGGACCGGTTTGTGGAGGGGAGGTTTGCGAGCTTGGGGGAGTTAGAGGGGAAGTTTGGGCTCCCCCCCGGGGAACATGTTTCGGTACATGCAGGTTAGGGCGTTTGCCAGGCGGCAGGGTGGAGGGATTCCCCTTGTTGCCCCCACGTGGGGTACGGGACAGGGTGCTCTCGGGGGTGTGGGTTGGAGGAGGGAGGATTTCAGACATATACCGGGTACTGCAGGAGGTAGACGAGGCCTCGGTGGAGGAACTGAAGGGTAAATGGGAAGAGGAGCTGTGTGAGGAGATTGAGGAGGGGACGTGGGCGGATGCCCTGGAAAGAGTGAATTCCCCCTCTTCCTGTGCGAGGCTTAGCCTCATACAGTTCAAGGTGCTGCATAGGGCCCAAATGACTGGGTCGAGGATGAGTAGGTTTTTCAGGGGCGAGGACAGGTGTGCTAGGTGCTCGGGGAGCCCAGCGAACCACGCCCATATGTTTTGGGCGTGCCCAGCGTTGGGGGAGTTTTGGAAGGGGGTAGCAAGGACGGTGTCGAGGGTGGTGGGATCCAGGGTCGAGCCAGGCTGGGGGCTTGCAATTTTTGGGTGGCAGTGGAGCCGGGAGTGCAGGAGGCGAAAGAGGCCGGTGTTCTGGCCTTTGCGTCCCTAGTAGCCCACCCAAGCGTGGAGGCCTGGGTCAATGATATGGCCGGGTTCATTAAATTGGAGAAGGTGAAATTTGCCCTGAGAGGATCAGTACAAGGGTTTTTCAGGCGGTGGCAGCCTTTCCTGGACTTCCTGGCGGAACGGTAGGGAAATAGGCCGAAGTGCTTTACAAATAGAATGAAATTAGTTTTAAAGTGTAGTTAAATTTTTAAACTTTTAAATTACTGTTGTAATTTTGGAAACGTGAATTTGTGCAATGTCGGCTCCCAAAAACAGCAATAAGATAAATAGCCACTTTTGGTTGGCAAGTATCGTTTGCACCAGTCAAATGCTGGGCGATGACCATCTCCAACAAAAGAGAATCTAACCCTCTGACATTAACATTGTTGAATCCTCCACTATTAACATCCTGGAGGTTACCATTGACCAGAAACTGACCTGGACTAGGCATATAAATACTGTGGCTACAAAAGCAGGTTCGGAGTAAGGATTTCTATGGACAGTAACTTCCCTCCTGACTCCCTCCTCCAGCACGGATCAGCAGTGTAGGGTGGCACGGTAGCACAGTGGTTAGCACTGTGGGTCCTGGGTTTGATTCCCTGCTTGGGTCACTGTGTGGAGTCTTCACGTTCTCCCCGTGACTGTGTGGGTTTCCTCCGGGTGCTCCGGTTTCCTCCCGCGAACCCCGAAAGACGTGCTCGTCAGGTGAATTGGACATTCTGAATTCGGCCTCTGTGTACCTGGACAGGTGCTGGAATGTGGCGACTAGGGGATTTTCACAGTAACCTCATTGCAGTGTTAATGTAAGCCTGCTTGTGACACTAATAAAGATCATTATTATTATTAATGGAATATTCTCCACTTGCCTGGATGAGTGCAGTCAAGAAGCTCGACACCATCCAGGACAAAGCAGCCCCGCTTGATTAGTACCTCATCCACCACCTTCAATATTCACTCCCTCCACCGCCGACACAGTAGCAGCCGTGTGTACCATCTATAAGATGCACCACAGCAACTCCCAAAGGCTCCTTCGACAGCACACTTGAAACCCGTGACCTCTACCATCCAGAGACAGAGACAGCAGACACATGCGAACACCACCACCTGCAAGTTCCCCTCCCAGCCACTCACCATTTTGACATGGAAATACATGGTCGGCACAGGCTTGGAGGGCCGAAGGGCCTGTTCCTGTGCTGTTCTTTGCTTTGTTCTTTATTTCGGCATTCCTTAACTGTCAATAGGTGAAAATCCTGAAACACCCTTCCTAACAGCACTGTGGGTGTACCTACACCTTGGAGACTGCAGTGGTCCAAGAAGGTAGCTCACCACCACCTTGACTGGCAGCACGGCAGCACAAGTGACGAACAGCTCCTCAAACACGGTTACAAACATCCCCCACCTACGGGCTGGTTTAGCACAGGGCTAAATAGCTGGCTTTTAAAGCAGGCCGAGGCAGGCCAGCCGCACGGTTCAATTCCCGTACCAGCCTCCCCGAACAGGCGCCGGAATGTGGCGACTAGGGGCTTTTCACAGGAACTTCATTTTTTTTAAATATAAATTTAGAGTACCCAATTCATTTTTTCCAATTAAGGGGCAATTTAGCGTGGCCAATCCACCTAGCCTGCACATCTTTGGGTTGTGGGGGCGAAACCTACGCAAACACAGTAACTTAATTTGAAGCCCACTTGTGACAATAAGCTATTTTCATTTTTCATTTCATTTTCATTTTTCACCTTTTCTCAAACACCCCTGCTGAGACCCTTAACTCATACTTTATCTTCTCTAACCGCTGGAAGTCATACAGGTCACCCAACCATGCTGCCACCCCCGGTGGCGATGCTGACCGCCATCCCAACAAAATTCTACGCCGTGCAATCAGAGAGGCAAAGGCCACGACATCGGCCTCCCTCCTCTCCATGAGCTCCGGCTCCTCTGAAACCCCAAATATCGTCAGCAAAGGGTCCGGGTCCACTCCCTCCTCCACTATCCTGGCTAAGACTGGCCACTCCTGCCCAGAATCTTCCCAATTTTTCACAATCCCAAAACATGTGCGCATGATTCACTGGCCCCCGCCTACACCTCTCACATTCATCTGCTACCCCCTGAAAGAACCCACTCATTTTCGCCCGAGTCATATGCACCCTGTGCACCACCTTAAACTGTATCCGGCTCATCCTTGCACAAGGGAAGGTCCCATTTACCCTACGCAGTGCCTCACTCCATACTCCCCAATTGATCTCCCCTGCCAACTCCCCATCCCATTTCTCCTTGATCTTCACCACCCGCTCGCCTCCCTGCTTCCCCAGCCACTTATGTATATCCTCAATTCTTCCCTCTCCTTCCACATCCGGAAGCAGCAGTCACTCCAGCAGGGTATGTATCCCGGCAATCTAGGGAACCCCCTCCAGACCTTTCGTGCAATGTCCCGAACCAGTAGATACCTGAACTCACTCCCCCTCGGCAGCTCTACCGTCTCTCTTAGCTCCTCCAGACTGGCGAACCCTTCCTCCAAATACCGATCCCTCACCTTGACCAGCCCCACTTCCCTTCACCTCCTGTATACACTATCCACCTCCCTCAGCTCAAACCCATGATTCTCGCACAGCGGCGTTAACACCGTGATCCCTTCTCCGTTAAATCCCTCAACTGATTCCATATCTTCACCGTGGACTGCACCACCGGGCTCCCTGAATACCTAGTCGGAGCCGTTGACAATGCTGCCGTCACCATAGCCCTCAGACTAGACCCTTTACAAGATTCCGCCTCAATCCTAACCCATTCTACCCCTTCTCCTTCCCACCGCCGCACCTTGTCCACATTCACCGTCCAATAATAATGGAGCAAGTTCGGCAACACCAAACCCCTCTGGTGCCTCTGTAGCAGGGTCCTCCCCACCCTCGGCACCTCCCCGCCCATACAAAGTCTGAAATGATTGTGTCCATTTTCCGAAAAAAGGCCTTCGGTATAATGATCGGGGGAGCCTGAAAGATAAACAAGAACCTCGGCAGAATATTCATTTTCACCACTTGGACCCTCCCCGCCAACGTTAAGTACAGTGTACCCACCTCTTAAGATCCTCCCTGGCCTCCTCCAGCTTTGTTAAGTTCCACTTATGGAGCCCCGTCCATTCCCTCGCTACCTGAATCCCCAAATACCTAAACCTGTCCCTCGCTACCGTAAATGGCATCCCCCTAAATTAGCCCGCTGTGCCAGCTCATTCACCGGGAATACCTCGCTTTTCCCTACATTCAGCTTGTATCCCGAGAACACTCCAAACCTCCCCATCAGGCCCATAATCCTTCCCATACTCTCCAATGGATCCGAAACATACAGCAAGAAGTCATCGGCACAGAGCGACACCCGATGCTCCCTCTGTCCCCTCACAATCGCCCGCCACTCCGCCGAACCCTGAGAGCTATCGCCAATGGCTCTATGGCCAGCGCAAACAGCAGCGGTGACAGCAGGCATCCCTGCCTCGTACCCCTGTGTAAGTCAAAGCTTTGTGAACTCATAATTCGTCCTCGCCCTTGCCCGTGGCGCCACATACAACGACCGCACCCATGCCACAAATCTCAACCCAAACCTTCAAACAAATACCTCCATTCCACCCGATCAAATGCCTTCTCCGCATCCATGGACACCACCACCTCCGGTACTAGAGCCTCCGATGGATTCATCACCACATTCTACAGCCGTCTTATATTACTCGCTGCCTGCCCTTCACAAAGTCTGTTTGACCTTCTGCCACCACCTCGGGGACACAATCCTCCATCCTTCCCACCAATAACTTAGCCAATACTTCCACATCCGTGTTCAATAGTGGGTCGTTCCTGTGCTGTACTTTCCTTTGTTCTTGCAAACTACAGATTTCATTACACTATTAATAACAAATTAAGTCGATAAACTATGTTACATAATTTAAATGTCTGTAATTCAAGCCATTTCTCCTTTGCATTGGGACCAATACAGTACACTAATTCTGATATCATGGAATGGTAGCAATCTCGATGAAAGGATCGCTGGTATATTCACCAGTGTTAAAATTGGGTGTGAACGTTGGCGATGGAGAGCAGAGAATGATGGAGTTCGGAGTTTGATAATAGAGAGTTTCTGGTCGAGGAAGCTGCAGAGAGCTTGCCATTCAGAACACCTGGCAGCCACCGTTTGGTTTTCTTGGTTTACCGGCAATAGAAACAGGGCGAAACCAAAATCAAATCCAGTGTGAACATCTTCAAAGTAAGGCCCTGATTTCTACAGGCAGTATATTTTATGAAACGGCAAAGAGTGTGAATCATCTCGGTGCCACGTTAGCACCATCTCTTTCCCTTTGAGCACATTCTCCATTAAACTCTGTTCTTTGCTTCAATTCCAGTGTAGAAACTGTAAAGGCATCTCTGCACCATGTCGATGTGAATTTCTTCCTCGGGAAGGTTTGCTTCCTTGCAATTGGGGGTAAGTTTGAAATCAATAATCTTTATTAGTGTCACAATTAGGCTGACGTTAACACTGCAATGAAGTTACTTTGAAAAGCCCCTAGTTGCCACACTCCGGCACCTGTTCGGTTACACAGAGGGAGAACTCAATGTCCAATTCACCTAACAGCACGTCTTTCGGGACTTGTGGGAGGAAGTCGGGGAGAACGTGCAGACTCCGCACAGACAGTGACCCAAGCCGGGAATCGAACCTGCGACCCTGGAACTGTGAAGCAACTGTGCTAACCAATGAAAATCTGAGTAGAATCTTTGAGAGAAGCTTATCTGTCACGTTTTAATGCTGCTCCTAATTTTCGGGACTGCCTAACTGTGGAAACCCTCCCCTTTCCCTCGGAGCCCAGTCTTTTAAAAGCCTAATTTTGTCCTAACTTGCTCCCTGCTACTGGATTCTGTGTCATCTTGTTTGGCTGCTCCAGCTCCTGTGGCGATCACACTTTCCCTGGCAGCGAAAGTGAGAAGAGGTGTACACAATTCCCGGGCATGTGTGTACCCTTCTCATTGACAGCACGGGTCTGTTGCATTAAACAGTTAAACCTGCTACCTGATTCCCGTTGGGAGGGAAGCCACATGCCCCCTCCTCCTCCATCAAACACCACTTCGGATAGTTTAATCGACACAAAACAATCCTGAAATTCGGTGGTGACCAAAAGTCAAGTCTCTTTGGTGAGGTTTGGTGGGCAAGTGAATGAAGTGGAAATAAGGAACGATGGAACAAGAGGAGGTAAAGGTCGGTGCTGCATCAGGAGTGCGGGTAGAAAGCATTGAGGGATATTTGCTGCATTTGTAAAATCTGATTCATGCCGATTGATTAGTGATCCACTCTGTGAAACGCAGGTGAACTGCTTTGAATTGGCCACGGCAAATATCAGCTGAGTAATATCCACCTTGAGACTTTGGCAACCCAGTTCAAATCTGCTTCTCTGGCACAGGCAAGGCTGTTAAGCACCGATCAGTTGAGATGTACACTCTGAAGCAACTGGCTGATTCCTACTCGAGCCCCCTGATTCCAGCTGAGCTAGAGGTAAGAATAATTCTGAGCCCAGTGTTGTGATGCGGCGCTGTTGGGTGCGCGGCGCTGTGACGGAGTGAAGAACAAAGAAAAGTGCAGCATAGGAACAGGCCCTTCGGCCCTCCAAGCCTGCGTCGACCATGCTGCCCATCTAAACTAAAACCTTCCACACTTCCGGGGTCCGTATCCCTCTATTCCATGCTATTCCTGTATTTGTCAAGATGCCTCTTAAATGTCACTATCGTCCCTGCTTCCACCCCCTCCTCCAGCAGCGAGCTCCAGGCACCCACTATCCTCTGTGTAAAAAAACTTGCCTCGTACATCTACTCTAAACCTTGCCCCTCGCACCTTAAACCTATGCCCCCTAGTAATTGACCCCTCTACCCTGGGGAAAAGCCTCTGACTATCCACTCTGTCTATGCCTCTCATAATTTTGTAGCCCTCTATCAGGTTGCCCCTCAACCTCCGTCGTTCCAGTGAGAACAATCCGAGTTTATTCAACATCTCCTCATAGCTAATGCCCTCCATACCAGGCAACATCCTGGTAAATCTCTTCTGCACCCTCTCTAAAGCCTCCACATCCTTCTGGTAGTGTGGCGACCAGAATTGAACACTATACTCCAAGTATGGCCTAACTAAGGTTCTATAAAGCTGCAACATGACTCGCCAATTCTTATACTCAATGCCCCGGCCAATGAAGGCAAGCATGCCGTATGCCTTCTTGACTACCTTCTCCACCTGTGTTGCCCCTTTCAGTGACCTGTGGACCTGTACACCTAGATCTCTCTGACTGTCAACACTCTTGAGGGTTCTACCATTCACTGTATATTCCCTACCTGCATTAGACCTTCCAAAATGCATTCCCTCACATTTGTCAAATTGTGCACAATGCCGAGACTGAATGACGAGCGAAAGATTGAATTCTAAAAACCAGGACAGCGCTAAAGAGGCTTTGTGTGTAGGTGGTGTGGGTGGGGGGTATGTGTGTGGGTGTGTATGTGGGTGTGTATCTGGGTGTGTGTGTGTGTGTGTGTGTGTGGAGTGGAGTGGGG